>NC_057411.1:11499265-11589212 GCF_019320065.1 Cervus canadensis | reverse complement strand
CTTTATCTTTCAATGGTCCTGGCTGTGTTTTTGGGATAGACTTTTATCTTTCACATTGGTCGTGGCTGTGGGGTAGACTTTATCTTTCACATGGTCTGTCGCTTGTGGGAATAGGGATTATCTTTCACACGGTCCATGGAGTGTGGGTTAGACTTTATCTTTCCCACGGTCCGTGGCTGTGGGAATAGACTTTATCTTTCACAGAGTCCATGCCTGTGGGATAGACTCTGTCTTTCACATGGTCCATGGCTGTGGGATAGCCCCTATCTTTCACACGGTCCGTGGCTGTGGGAATAGACTGTATCTTTCACATGGTCCGTGGCTGTGGGAGTAGACTTTATCTTTCACATGGTACGTGGATGTGGGTATAGGCTTTATGTTTCACACGGTCCGTGGCTCTGGAAATAGACTTTTTCTTTCGCACGGTCCGTTCCTGTGGGATAGACTTTATCTTTCACATGGTCCGTGGCTCTGGGGTAGACTTAATCTATCACACGGTCCGTGGCTGTGGGAACAGACTCTATCATTCACACTGTCCGTGGCTGTGGGGTATACTTTATCTTTCACACGGTCCGTGCCTGAGGGATTGACTCTATCTTGCACATGGTCTGTCGCTGTGGGAATAGACTCTATCTTTCACACGGTCCATGGCTGTGGGTTAGACTTTATCTTTCACACGGTCCGTGGCTGTGGGAATAGACTCTATCTTTCACATGGTCCGTGGCTGTGGGATAGACTTTATCTTCACACGATCCGTGGCTGTGGGATAGACTTTATCTTTCACACGGTCCGAGGCTGTGGGAGTAGACTTTATCTTTCACATGGTCCGTGGATGTGGGAATAGACTTTATGTTTCACACGGTCCGTGGCTCTGGAAATAGACTTTAACTTTCGCACGGTCCGTTCCTGTGGGATAGACTTTATCTTTCACATGGTCCGTGGCTGTGGGGTAGACTTAATCTTTCACACGGTCCGTGGCTGTGGGAACAGACTCTATCATTCACACTGTCTGTGGCTGTGGGGTAGACTTTATCTTTCACATGGTCCGTGCCTGTGGGATAGACTTTATCTTTCACATGGTCCGTGGCTGAGGGATAGACTTTTCACACGGTCCGTGGCTGTGGAATGGACTTTATCTTTCACACGGTCCGTGCCTGTGGGATAGATTTTATCTTTCACACGGTCCGTGGCTGTGGGGTAGACTTTATCTTTCACACGGTACGTTGCTAGTTAATAGAGTTTTTCTTTCACACAGTCCATGGCTGTGGGAATAGACTTTATGTTTCACACGGTCCGAGGCTGTGGGATAGACTTCATCGTTTACATGGTCCGTGGCTGTGGGATAGACTCTATCTTTCACACGGTCCATGGCTGTGGGGTAGACTTTATCTTTCACATGGTCCGTGGCTGAGGGGTAGACTTTATCTTTCACACGGTCCATACTTTATCTTTCACACGGTCCGTGCCTGTGGGATAGATTTTATCTTTCACACGGTCCGTGGCTGTGGGGTAGACTTTATCTTTCACACAGTACGTTGCTAGTTAATAGAGTCTTTCACACAGTCCATGTCTGTGGGAATAGACTTTATGTTTCACACGGTCCGAGGCTGTGGGGTAGACATTTCTTTCATATGGCCCGTTCCTGTAGGATAGACTTTATCTTTCACACGGTCCGTGCCTATGGGATAGACTTTGTCTTTCACACGGCCCGTGGCTACAGGGTAGACTTTATCTTTCACACGGCCCGTGGCTGTGCGGTAGACTTTATCTTTCACATGGTCCGTGCCTGTGGGGTAGACTTTATCTTTCACACGGGCCGTGCCTGTGGGATAGACTTTATCTTTCACATGGTCCGTGCCTGTGGGATGGACTCTATCTTTCACACGGTCCGTGGCTGTGGAATAGACTCTAACTTTCACATGGTCCGTGGCTGTGGGAATAGACTCTATCTTTCACACGGTCCATGGCTGTGGGGTAGACTTTATCTTTCACATGGTCCGTGGCTGTGGGGTAGACTTTATCTTTCACACGGTATGTGGCTGTGGGATAGATTTTATCTTTCACACGGTCCATGGCTGTGGGGTAGACTTTATCTTTCACATGGTCCGTGGCTGTGGGGTAGACTTTATCTTTCACACGGTATGTGGCTGTGGGATAGATTTTATCTTTCACACGGTACATGGCTGTGGGGCAGACTTTATCTTTCACACTGTCCGTGCCTGTGGGATAGACTTTATGTTTCACATGGTCCCTGGCTGTGGGATAGACTTTTTCACACGGTCCGTTGCTGTGGGATAGACTTTATCTTTCACACTGTCCGTGCCTGTGGGATAGACTTTATGTTTCACATGGTCCCTGGCTGTGGGATAGACTTTTTCACACGGTCCGTTGCTGTGGGATAGACTTTATCTTTCACACGGTCCATTGCGTTGGGATAGACTTTATCTTTCACATGGTCAGTGCCTGTCGGATAGACTTTATCTTTCACATGGTCCGTGGCTGTGGGATAGACTTTATCTTTCACACGGTCCGTGGCTGTGGGAATAGACTTTATCTTTCACACGCTACGTGGCCCTGGGATAGACTTTATCTTTCACACGGTCCGTGGCTTTGGGGTAGACTTTATCTTTCACATGGTCCATGCCTGTGGGATAAACTTTTTCACACGGTCCGTGCCTGTGGTGTAGGCTTTATCTTTCACACGGTCCGTGCCTGTGGGATAGACTTCATCTTTCACACGGTCCGTTGCTGTGGGACAGACTTTATCTTTCACACGGTCCGTGTCTGTGGGATAGACTCTATCTTTCACATGGTCTGTGCCTGTGGGATAGACTCTATCTTTCACACGGTCCATGGCTGTGGGAATAGACTTTATCTTTCACACGGTCCATGCCTGTCGGATAGACTCTATCTTTCACATGGTCCGTGGCTGTGGGATAGCCTCTATCTTTCACACGGTCCGTGGCTGTGGGAATAGACTGTATCTTTCACACGGTCCATGGCTGTGGGATAGACTCTATCTTTCACATGCTCTGTCGCTCTGGGATAGACTTTATCTTTCACACGGTCCGTGGCTGTTGGAGTAGACTTTATCTTTCACACGGTCCATGGCTGTGGGAATAGACTTTATGTTTCACACGTTCCGTGGCTGTGGGAATAGCCTGCATCTTTCACACGGTCCGTGCCTGTGGGGTAGAGTTTATCTTTCACACGGTCCGCGGCTGTGGGATAGACTTTATCTTTCACACGCTACGTGGCCCTGGGATAGACTTTATCTTTCACACGGTCCGAGGCTTTGGGGTAGACTTTATCTTTCACATGATCCATGCCTGTGGGATAGACTTTTTCACACGGTCCATGCCTGTGGGATAGACTTTATCTTTCACACGGTCCGTGCCTTTGGGATAGACTTCATCTTTCACACGGTCCGTGGCTGTGGGATAGACTTTACTTTCACACGCTCCGTGGCTCTGGGATAGACTTTATCTTTCACACTGTCCGTGGCTGTGGGATAGACTTTATCTTTCACACAGTCTGTGCTTGTGGGATAGACTTTATCTTTCACACGGTCCGTGGCTATGGGGTAGACTTTATCTGTCACACGGTCCGTGGCTGTGGGGTAGACTTTATCTTTCACACGGTGCGTGGCTGTGGGTAGACTTTATCTTTCACAAGATCCGTGGCTTTGTGTAGACTTTATCTTTCACACGGCCCGTGGCTGTGGGGTAGACTTTATCGCTCACACAGCCCGTGGCTGTGAAGTGGACTTTATCTTTAACACGGTGCGTGGCTGTGCGGTACACTTTATCTTTCACACGGTCCACGGCTGTGGGGTAGACTTTATCTTTCACACGGTCCTTAGCTGTGGGAATAGACTATTTTTCACACGGTCCGTGGCTGTGGGAATACACTTTATGTTTCACACGGTCCGTGGCTGTGGGAATAGACTTAATCTTTCACCCGGTCCGTGCCTGTGGGATAGACTGTATCTTTCACACGGTCCGTGGCTGTGGGATAGACTCTATCTTTCACATGGTCCGTGCCTGTGGGATAGACTCTATCTTTCACACGGTCCATGGCTGTGGGAATAGACTTTATCTTTCACACGGTCCATGCCTGAGGGATAGACTTTATCTTTCACCCGGTCCGTGCCTGTGGGATAGACTTTATCTTTCACACGGTCCGTGGCTGTGGGATAGACTCTATCTTTCACATGGTCCGTGCCTGTGCGATAGACTCTATCTTTCACACGGTCCATGGCTGTGGGAATAGACTTTATCTTTCACACGGTCCATGCCTGTCGGATACGCTCTATCTTTCACATGGTCCGTGGCTGTGGGATAGACTCTATCTTTCACATGGTCCGTGCCTGTGGGATAGACTCTATCTTTCACACGGTCCATGGCTGTGGGAATAGACTTTATCTTTCACACGGTCCATGCCTGTCGGATACGCTCTATCTTTCACATGGTCCGTGGCTGTGGGATAGCCTCTATCTTTCACACGGTCCGTGGCTGTGGGAATAGACTCTATCTTTCACACGGTTCATGGCTGTGGGATAGAGTCTATCTTTCACACGCTCCGTGGCTCTGGGATAGACTTTATCTTTCACAAGGTCCGTGGCTGTTGGAGTAGACTTTACCTTTCACACGGTCCATGGCTGTGGGAATAGACTTTATATTCACACGTTCGGTGGCTGTGGGAATAGCCTGCATCTTTCACACGGTCCGTGCCTGTGGGGTAGACTTTATCTTTCACACGGTCCGCGGCTGTGGGATAGACTTTATCTTTCACGCGCTACGTGGCTCTGGGATAGACTTTATCTTTCACACGGTCCGTGGCTGTGGGATAGACTTTATCTTTCACACGGTCCCTGGCTTTGGGGTAGACTTTATCTTTCACATGGTCCATGCCTGTGGGATAGACTTTTTCACACGGTCCGTGCCTGTGGGATAGACTTTCTCTTTCACACGGTCCGTGGCTGTGGGATAGACTTTTTCACACGGTCTGTGCCTGTGGGATAGACTTTATCTTTCACACGATCCGTGCCTGTGGGATAGACTTCATCTTTCACACGGTCCGTTGCTGTAGGGCAGAGTTTATCTTTCACACGGTCTGTGTCTGTGGGATAGACTTTATCTTTCACATGGCCCGTGCCTGTGGGGTAGACTTTATCTTTCACACGGTCCGTGGCTATGGGGTAACCTTTATCTTTCACATAGTTCGGGGTGTTTGATAGACTTTATCTTTCACACGGTCCGTGTCTGTGGGGAAGACTTTATCTGACTCACGGTCCGTGGCTGTTGGATTGACTTTATCTTTCACACGGTCCGTGGCTGTGGGATAGACTTTTTCTTTCTCATGGTCCGTGCCTGTGGGATAAACTTTATCTTTCACACGGTCCATGGCTGTGGGGTAGACTTTATCTTTCACACGGTCCGTGGCTGTGGGGTAAACTTTATCTTTCACACGGTCCGTGGCTGTTTGATGGACTTTATCTTTCACACGGTCCGTATCTGTGGAGTAGACTTTATCTGACTCACGGTCCGTGGCTGTGGGGTTGACTATATCTTTCACACTGTCCGTGCCTGTGGGATAGACTCTATCTTGCACATGGTCAGTGGCTGTGGGAATAGACTGTATTTTTCACACGGTCCCTGGCTGTGGGGTAGACTTTATCTTTCACATGGTCCGTGGCTGCGGGGTAGACTTTATCTTTCCCACGGTCCGTGGCTGTGCGATAGACTGTATCTTTCACACGGTCCGTGCCTGTGGGATAGACTTTATCTTCCACACGGTCCGTGGCTGTGGAAATAGAATCTATCTTTCACACGGTCCGTGGCTGTGGGATAGACTTTATCTTTCACACGGTCCGTGGCTGTGGGAATAAACTTTATGTTTAACACAGTCCGTGGCTCTGCGAATAGACTTTATCTTTCACACGGTCCGTGCCTGTGGGGTAGACTTTATCTTTCACATGGTCCTTGCCTGTGGGATAGACTGTATCTTGCACATGGTCCGTGGTTGTGGGGTAGACTTTATCATTCACATGGTCCGTGCCTGTGGGATAGACTCTATCTTTCACATGGTCCGTGCCTGTGGGATAGACTCGGTCTTTCAAATGGTCCGTTGCTGTGGGATTAAACTCTATCTTTCACACGGTCCATGGCTGTGGGGTGGACTTTATCTTTAACATGGTCTGTGGATGTGGGGTAGACTTTATCTTTCACACGGTATGTGGCTGTGGGGTAGATTTTATCTTTCACACGATCCGTGGCTGTGGGATAGACTTTATCTTTCAAACGGTCCGTGGCTGGGGGGTAGACTTTATGTTTCAAATGGCCCTTGGCAGTGGGGTAGACTTTATCTTTCACACGGCCCATGCCTGTGGGATAGACTTTATCTTTCACACGGCCCGTGGCTGTGGGGTAGACTTTATCTTTCATATGGCCCGTTCCTGTGGGATAGACTTTATCTTTCACACGGTCCGTGCCTATGGGATAGACTTTGTTTTTCACACGGCCCGTGGCTGCGGGGTAGACTTTCTCTTTCACACGGCCAGTGGCTGTGGATTAGACTTTATCTTTCACACGTTCCGTGCCTGTGGGGTAGACTTTATCTTTCACACGGTCCGTAGCTGTGGGGTAGACTTTATCTTTCACATGGTCTGTTGCTGTGGGGTAGACTTTATCTTTCACACGGTCCGTGCCTGAGGGATAGACTCTATCTTGCACATGGTCTGTGGCTGTGGGAATAGACTCTATCTTTCACACGGTCCATCACTGTGGGTTAGACTTTATCTTTCACACGGTCCCTGGCTGTGGGGTAGACTTTATCTTTCACACGGTCCGTGGTTGTCGGATAGACTTTATCTTTCACACGGTCTGTGCCTGTGGGATAGACTTTTTCACACGGTCTGTGGCTGTGGGTTAGACTTTATCTTTCACATGGTCCGTGGCTTTGGGAGTATTCTTATCTTTCACACGGTCCGTGGCTCTGGGAATAGACTTTATGTTTCACAAGGTCCGTGACTCTGGGAATAGAATTAATCTTTCACATGGTCCGTGGCTCTGGGGTAGAATTTATCTTTCATACGGTCCGTGCCTGTGGGATAGACTTTATATTTCACACGGTCCGTGCCTGTGGGATAGACTTTATCTTTCACACGGTCCGTAGCTGTGGGATAGACTTTATCTTTCACAAGGTACGTGGCTGTGGGATAGACTTTATCTTTCACTCGGTCCGTGCCTCTAGGACAGACTTTATCTTTCACACGGTCCGTGGTTGTGGGATAGACTTTATCTTTCACACGGTCCGTGGCTGTGGAAATAGAATCTATCTTTCACACGGTCCGTGCCTGTGGGATAGACTTTATCTTTCACACGGTCCGTGGCTGTGGGGTAGACTTTATCTTTCACACGGTCCGTGGCTGTGGGAGTAGTCTTAATGTTTCGCACAGGTACGTGGCTGTGGGAATAGACTTTATATTTCACAAGGTCCGTGGCTCTGGGAATAGAATTTATCTTTCACATGGTCCGTGGCTGTGTGATAGACTGTATCTTTCACACGGTCCGTGGCTGCGGGATAGACTTTATCTTTCACACGGTACGTGCCTGTGGAATAGACTTTATCTTTCACACGGTCCGTGCCTCTAGGACAAACTTTATCTTTCACACGGTCCGTGCCTGTGGGATAGACTTTTTCACACGCTCCGTGCTTGTGGGATAGACTTTATGTTTCACACGGTCCGTGCCTGTGGGATAGACTTTATCTTTCACACGGTCCGTAGCTGTGGGATAGACTTTATCTTTCACAAGGTACGTGCCTGTGGGATAGACTTTATCTTTCACTCGGTCCGTGCCTCTAGGACAGACTTTATCTTTCACACGGTCCGTGGTTGTGGGATAGACTTTATCTTTCACACGGTCCGTGGCTGTGGAAATAGAATCTATCTTTCACACGGTCCGTGCCTGTGGGATAGACTTTATCTTTCACACGGTCCGTGGCTGTGGGGTAGACTTTATCTTTCACACGGTCCGTGGCTGTGGGAGTAGTCTTAATGTTTCGCACAGGTACGTGGCTGTGGGAATAGACTTTATATTTCACAAGGTCCGTGGCTCTGGGAATAGAATTTATCTTTCACATGGTCCGTGGCTGTGTGATAGACTGTATCTTTCACACGGTCCGTGGCTGCGGAATAGACTTTATCTTTCACACGGTATGTGCCTGTGGAATAGACTTTATCTTTCACACGGTCCGTGCCTCTAGGACAAACTTTATCTTTCACACGGTCCGTGCCTGTGGGATAGACTTTTTCACACGCTCCGTGCTTGTGGGATAGACTTTATGTTTCACACGGTCCGTGCCTGTGGGATAGACTTTATCTTTCTCACGGTCCGTGGCTGTGGGGTAGACTTTATCTTTCACACAGTCCGTGCCTGTGGGAAAGACTTTATCTTTCACACGATCCGTGTCTGTGGGGTAGACTTTATCTTTCACACGGTCCCAGGCTGTGGGAGTAGACTTTATCGTTCATACGGTCCATGTCTGTGGGAATAGACTTTATGTTTCACAAGGTCCGTGGCTCTGTGAAGAGACTTTATATTTCACATGGTCCGTGGCTGTGGGGTAGACTTTATCTTTCACATGGTCCGTGGCTGTGGGATAGACTTTATCTTTCACATGGTCCGTTTCTGTGGGGTAGACTTTAACTTTCACATGGCCTGTGGCTGTGGGATAGCCTCTATCATTCACACAGTCCGTGGCTGTGGGAATAGACTCTATCTTTCACAGGGTCCATGGCTGTGGGATAGACTTTATCTTTCACACGGTCCGTGGCTGTGGGAACAGACTCTATCTTTCACACTGTCCTGCCTGTGGGAAAGACTTTATCTTTCACACGGTCCGTGGCTGTGCGGTAGACTTTATCTTTCACACGGTCCGTGCCTGTGGGATAGACTATCTTTCACACGGTCCATGCCTGACGGATAGACTTTTTCACACGGTCCGTGCCTGTGGGAAAGACTTTCTCTTTCACACGGTCTGTGGCTGTGGAAATAGACATTATCTTTCACATGGTTTGTGGCTGTGGGATAGACTTTATCTTTCACATGGTCCGTGGCAGTGGGGTAGACTTTATATTTCACACGGTCCATTCCTGTGGGATAGACTTTTTCACACGGTCCGTGGCTGTGGGGTAGACTGTATCTTTCACATGGTCCTTGGCTGTGGGAGTAGTTTTTATCTCTCACACGGTCCGTGGTTGTGGGAATAGACTTTATGTTTCACAAGGTCCGTGGCTCTGGGAATAGAATTTATCTTTCACATGGTCCGTGGCTGTGGGGTAGACTTTATCTTTCTTACGGTCTGTGCCTGTGGGATAGACTTTATCTTTCACATGTTCCGTGGCTGTGGTATACACTTTATCTTTCTCACGGTCCGTGGCTCTGGGATAGACTTTATCTTTCACACGGTCCGTGTCTGTGGGATAGACTCTATCTTTCACATGGTCTGTGCCTGTGGGATAGACTCTATCTTTCACACGGTCCATGGCTGTGGGAATAGACTTTATCTTTCACACGGTCCATGCCTGTCGGATAGACTCTATCTTTCACATGGTCCGTGGTTGTGGGATAGCCTCTATCTTTCACACGGTCCGTGGCTGTGGGAATAGACTCTATCTTTCACACGGTCCATGGCTGTGGGATAGACTCTATCTTTCACACGCTCTGTGGCTCTGGGATAGACTTTATCTTTCACACGGTCCGTGGCTGTTGGAGTAGACTTTATCTTTCACACGGTCCATGGCTGTGGGAATAGAGTTTATGTTTCACACGTTCCGTGGCTGTGGGAATAGCCTGCATCTTTCACACGGTCCGTGCCTGTGGGGTAGAGTTTATCTTTCAAACGGTCCGCGGCTGTGGGATAGACTTTATCTTTCACACGCTACGTGGCCCTGGGATAGACTTTATCTTTCACACGGTCCGTGGCTTTGGGGTAGACTTTATCTTTCACATGGTTCATGCCTGTGGGATAGACTTTTTCACACGGTCCGTGCCTGTGGGATAGGCTTTATCTTTCACACGGTCCGTGCCTGTGGGATAGACTTCATCTTTCACACGGTCCGTTGCTGTGGGGCAGACTTAATCTTTCACACGGTCCGTGTCTGTGGGATAGACTCTATCTTTCACATGGTCTGTGCCTGTGGGATAGACTCTATCTTTCACACGGTCCATGGCTGTGGGAATAGACTTTATCTTTCACACGGTCCAGGCCTGTCGGATAGACTCTATCTTTCACATGGTCCGTGGCTGTGGGATAGCCTCTATCTTTCACACGGTTCGTGGCTGTGGGAATAGACTGTATCTTTCACACGGTCCATGGCTGTGGGATAGACTCTATCTTTCACATGCTCTGTGGCTCTGGGATAGACTTTATCTTTCACACGGTCCGTGGCTGTTGGAGTAGACTTTATCTTTCACACGGTCCATGGCTGTCGGAATAGACTTTATGTTTCACACGCTCCGTGGCGGTGGGAATAGTCTGCATCTTTCACACGATCCGTACCTGTGGTGTAGACTTTATCTTTCACACGGTCCGCGGCTGTGGGATAGACTTTATCTTTCACACGCTACGTGGCACTGGGATAGACTTTATCTTTCACACGGTCCGTGGCTTTGGGGTAGACTTTATCTTTCACATGATCCATGCCTGTGGGATAGACTTTTTCACACGGTCCATGCCTGTGGGATAGACTTTATCTTTCACACGGTCCGTGCCTTTGGGATAGACTTCATCTTTCACACGGTCCGTTGCTGTGGGGCAGACTTTATCTTTCATACGGTCCGTGTCTGTGGGATAGACTTTATCTTTCACGCGGCCCGTGCCTGTGGGGTAGACTCTATCTTTCACACGGTCCATGGCTGTGGGAATAGACTTTATCTTTCACATGGTTTGTGCCTGTGGGATAGACTTTATCTTTCACATGGTCCGTGGCAGTGGGGTAGACTTTATCTTTCACACGGTCCATTCCTGTGGGATAGACTTTTTCACACGGTCCGTGGCTTTTGGGTAGACTGTATCTTTCACATGGTCCGTGGCTGTGGGAGTAGTCTTTATCTCTCACACGGTCCGTGGCTGTGGGAATAGACTTTATGTTTCGCAAGGTCCGTGGCTCTGGGAATAGAATTTATCTTTCACATGGTCCGTGGCTGTGGGGTAGACTTTATCTTTCATACGGTCCATGCCTGTGGGATAGACTTTATCTTTCACATGGTCCGTGGCTGTGGTATAGACTTTATCTTTCTCACGGTCCGTGCCTGTGGGATAGACTTTATCTTTCACACGGTCCATGCCTGTGGAATAGATTTTATCTTGCACACAGTCCGTGGCTGTGGGATAGACTTTTTCACACGGTACGTGCCTGTGGGATAGACTTTATCTTTCACACGGTCCGTTCCTGTGGGATAGACTTTATCTTTCACACGGTCCGTGCTTGTGGGATAGACTTTATCTTTCACACGGTCCGTGCCTGTGGGATAGACTTTATCTTTCACACGGTACGTGCCTGTGGGAATTGACTCTATCTTTCACACGCTCCGTGCTTGTGGGATAGACTTTATGTTTCACACGGTCCGTGCCTGTGGGATAGACTTTATCTTTCTCACGGTCCATGGCTGTGGGGTAGACTTTATCTTTCACACGGTCCGTGCCTGTGGGATAGACTTTATCTTTCACACGTTCCGTGTCTGTGGGGTAGACTTTATCTTTCACACGGTCCCAGGCTGTGGGAGTAGACTTTATCGTTCATACGGTCCATGTCTGTGGGAATAGACTTTATGATTCACAAGGTCCGTGGCTCTGTGAAGAGACTTTATATTTCACATGGTCCGTGGCTGTGGGGTAGACTTTATCTTTCACATGGTCCGTGGCTGTGGGATAGACTTTATCTTTCACATGGTCCGTGGCTGTCGGGTAGACTTTAACTTTCACATGGCCTGTGGCTGTGGGATAGCCTCTATCATTCACACAGTCCGTGACTGTGGGAATAGACTCTATCTTTCACAGGGTCCATGGCTGTGGGATAGACTTTATCTTTCACACGGTCCGTGGCTGTGGGGGAGACTTTATTTTTGTGGGGTAGACTTTATTTTTCACACGGTCCGTGGCTGTGGTAGTAGACTTTATGTTTCACACAGTCCGTGGCTCTGTGAATAGACTTTATCTTTCACACGGTCCGTGCCTGTGGGGTAGACTTTATCTTTCACATGGTCCTTGCCTGTGGGATAGACTGTATCTTGCACATGGTCTGTCGCTGTGGGAATAGACTTTATCTTTCACACGGTCCGTGCCTGTGGGGTAGACTTTATCTTTCACATGGTCCTTGCCTGTGGGATAGACTCTATCTTGCACATAGTCTGTCGCTGTGGGAATAGACTCTATCTTTCACACGGTCCGTTCCTGTGGGATAAACTTTATCTTTCACACGGTCCGTGGCTGTGGGATAGACTTTATCTTTCACATGGTCCGTGGTTGTGGGGTAGACTTTATCATTCACATGGTCCGTGCCTGTGGGATAGACTCTATCTTTCACATGGTCCGTGCCTGTGGGATAGACTCTGTCTTTCAAATGGTCCGTTGCTGTGGGATTAAACTCTATCTTTCACACGGTCCATGGCTGTGGGGTGGACTTTATCTTTAACATGGTCTGTGGATGTGGGGTAGACTTTATCTTTCACACGGTATGTGGCTGTGGGGTAGATTTTATCTTTCACACGGTCCTTGGCTGTGGGATAGAATTTATCTTTCAAACGGTCCGTGGCTGGGGGGTAGACTTTATCTTTCAAATGGCCCGTGGCAGTGGGGTAGACTTTATCTTTCACACGGCCCATGCCTGTGGGATAGACTTTATCTTTCACACGGCCCGTGGCTGTGGGGTAGACTTTATCTTTCATATGGCCCGTTCCTGTGGGATAGACTTTATCTTTCACACGGTCCGTGCCTATGGGATAGACTTTGTTTTTCACACGGCCCGTGGCTTCGGGGTAGACTTTCTCTTTCACACGGCCAGTGACTGTGGATTAGACTTTATCTTTCACACGTTCCGTGCCTGTGGGGTAGACTTTATCTTTCACACGGTCCGTGCCTGTGGGATAGACTTTATCTTTCACATGGTCCGTGCCTGTGGGATAGACTCTATCATTCACCCGGTCCGTGGCTGTGGGATAGACTCTATCTTTCACATGGTCCGTGGCTGTGGGATTAGACTCTATCTTTCACACGGTCCATGGCTGTCGGGTAGACTTTATCTTTCACATGGTCCGTGGCTGTGGGGTAGACTTTATCTTTCACATGGTATATGGCTGTGGGATAGATTTTATCTTTCACATGGTCCGTGGCTGTGGGGTAGACTTTATCTTTCACACGGTGCGTGGCTGTGGGAACAGACTCTATCTTTCACACTGTCCGTGCCTGTGGGAAAGACTTTATCTTCCACACGGTCCGTGGCTGTGCGGTAGACTTTATCTTTCACACGGTCCGTGCCTGTGGGATAGACTTTATCTTTCACACGGTCCATGCCTGAGGGATAGACTTTTTCACACGGTCCGTGCCTGTGGGAAAGACTTTCTCTTTCACACGGTCCGTGGCTGTGGAAATAGACATTATCTTTCACATGGTTTGTGCCTGTGGGATAGACTTTATCTTTCACATGGTCCGTGGCAGTGGGGCAGACTTTATATTTCACACGGTCCATTCCTGTGGGATAGACTTTTTCACACGGTCCGTGGCTGTGGGGTAGACTGTATCTTTCACATGGTCCTTGGCTGTGGGAGTAGTTTTTATCTCTCACACGGTCCGTGGTTGTGGGAATAGACTTTATGTTTCACAAGGTCCGTGGCTCTGGGAATAGAATTTATCTTTCACATGGTCCGTGGCTGTGGGGAAGACTTTATCTTTCATACGGTCTGTGCCTGTGGGATAGACTTTATCTTTCACATGGTCCGTTGCTGTGGTATACACTTTATCTTTCTCACGGTCCGTGGCTGTGGGATAGACTTTATCTTTCACACGGTCCATGCCTGTCGGATAGACTCTATCTTTCACATGGTCCGTGGCTGTGGGATAGCCTCTATCTTTCACACGGTCCGTGGCTGTGGGAATAGACTCTATCTTTCACACGTCCTCCTGCTGGTAGATTTATTCTTCGCATGATCCGAGCCTGTGGATAAACTTTATCTTTCACACGGTCGCTGCTGTGGATAGACTGTTACCTTTCACAAGGCTACGTACCTGTGGGATGACTTTATCTCTCACATGTCCGATGCCCCTAGGACAGACTTTATCTTCACATGGTCCGTGGTTGTGGATAGACTTTATCTTTCACACGGTCGGTGACTGTGGAAATAGACTCTATCTTCACACGGTGCCGTGCCGGTGGGATACACTTTATCTTTCACACGGTCCGTGGCGTGTGAATAGACTCTACTTTCACCACGGGTCCGTGCTGTGGATAGGACTTTATCTTTTCACACGGTCGCGTGCAGTGGTGTAAGACTTTATCTTTCTCACACGGTTCGTGGTGTGGTGTAGACTTTATCTTTCACACGGTCCGTGGCTGGGGGTAGACTTTTATCTTTCACAGGGTCCGTGGCTGTGAAATAGACTCTATCTTTCCACGGTCCGTGCTTGTGGATAGACTTTAGCTTTCACCACAGGTCCATGGCCTGGGAATATTCTTTATTCTTTCACACGGTCCGTGGCTGTGGGCTAGACTTTATTACACGATCCGTTGCTGTGGGATAGGACTTTATCTTCACACGGTCCGTGTCTGTGGGGTAGACTTTATCTTTCACATGTCCCAGGTGTTGGGAATAGACTCTATCTTTCACACGGTCCATGGCTGTGGGATAGACTTTATCTTTCACACGGTCCGTGGCTGTGAGGTAGACCTTATTTGTCACACGGTCCGTGGCTGTGGTAGTAGTCTTTATCTTTCACACGTTCCGTGGCTGTGGGAATAGACTTTATGTTTCACACGGTCCGTGGCTCTGGGAATAGACTTATCTTTCACACGGTCCGTGCCTGTGGGGTAGACTTTATCTTGCACATGGTCCGTGCCTGAGGGATAGACTCTATCTTGCACATGGTCTGTCGCTGTGGTAATAGACTCTATCTTTCACACGGTCCATCGCTGTGGGTTAGACTTTATCTTTCACACGGTCCCTGGCTGTGGGGTAGACTTTATCTTTCACACGGTCCGTGGTTGTCGGATAGATTTTATCTTTCACACGGTCCGTGCCTGTGGGATAGACCTTTTCACACGGTCTGTGGCTGTGGTTTAGACTTTATCTTTCACATGGTCCATGGCTGTGGGAGTAGTCTTTATCTTTCACACGGTCCGTGGCTCTGGGAATAGACTTTATGTTTCACAAGGTCCGGGGCTCTGGGAATAGAATTTATCTTTCACATGGTCTGTGGCTCTGGGGTAGAATTTATCTTTCATACGGTCCGTGCCTGTGGGATAGACTTTATATTTCACACGGTCCGTGCCTGTGGGATAGACTTTATCTTTCACACGGTCCGTAGCTGTGGGATAGACTTTATCTTTCACAAGGTACGTGGCTGTGGGATAGACTTTATCTTTCACTCGGTCCGTGCCTCTAGGACAGACTTTATCTTTCACACGGTCCGTGGTTGTGGGATAGACTTTATCTTTCACACGGTCCGTGGCTGTGGAAATAGAATCTATCTTTCACACGGTCCGTGCCTGTGGGATAGACTTTATCTTTCACACGGTCCGTGACTGTGGGGTAGACTTTATCTTTCACACGATCCGTGGCTGTGGGAGTAGTCTTAATGTTTCGCACAGGTCCGTGGCTGTGGGAATAGACTTTATATTTCACAAGGTCCGTGGCTCTGGGAATAGAATTTATCTTTCACATGGTCCGTGGCTGTGTGATAGACTGTATCTTTCACACGGTCCGTGGCTGCGGAATAGAGTTTATCTTTCACACGGTACGTGCCTGTGGAATAGACTTCATCTTCCACACGGTTCCGTGTCCTCTAGGAAAAACTTTATCTTGTCACACGTCGGTGCCGTGGGATAGACCTTTTTCACACGCCCGGCCTGTGGGATAGACTTTATCTTTCACACGGTCCATAGCCTGTTGGAATAGACTTTATCTGTTCACACGTCCGTGACTGTCGGATAGACTTTATCTTTCCAACACGGTCCGTGCTGGGATAGAACTTTATGTTTCACACGGTCCGTGCCTGTGGGATAGACTTTATCTTTCTCACGGTCCGTGGCTGTGGGTTAGACTTTATCTTTCACTCGGTCCGTGCCTGTGGGATAGACTTTATCTTTCACACGTTCCGTGTCTGTGGGGTAGACTTTATCTTTCACACAGTCCTAGGCTGTGGGAGTAGACTTTATCGTTCATACAGTCCATGTCTGTGGGAATAGACTTTATGTTTCACAAGGTCCGTGGCTCTGGGAAGAGACTTTATCTTTCACATGGTCCGTGGCTGTGGGGTAGACTTTAACTTTCACATGGTCCGTGGCTGTGGGATAGACTTTATCTTTCACATGGTCCGTGGCTGTGGGGTAGACTTTAACTTTCACATGGCCCGTGGCTGTGGGATAGCCTCTATCATTCACACAGTCCGTGGCTGTGGGAATAGACTCTATCTTTCACATGGCCCTTGGCTGTGGGATAGCCTCTATCATTCACACAGTCTGTGGCTGTGGGGTAGACTTTATTTTTCACCCGGTCCGTGGCTGTGGTAGTAGACTTTATCTTTCACACGGTCCGTGGCTGTGGGAATAGACTTTATGTTTCACACAGTCCGTGGCTCTGCGAATAGACTTTATCTTTCACACGGTCCGTGCCTGTGGGGTAGACTTTATCTTTCACATGGTCCGTGCCTGTGGGATAGACTGTATCTTGCACATGGTCTGTCGCTGTGGGAATAGACTCTATCTTTCACACGGTCCGTGCCTGTGGGATAAACTTTATCTTTCACATGGTCCGTGGCTGTGGGGTAGACTTTATCATTCACATGGTCCGTGCCTGTGGGATAGACTCTAACTTTCACATGGTCCGTGCCTGTGGGATAGACTCTGTCTTTCAAATGGTCCGCTGCTGTGGGATTAGACTCTATCTTTCACACGTTCCATGGCTGTGGGGTAGACTTTATCTTTCACATGGTCCGAGGATGTGGGGTAGACTTTATCTTTCACACGGTATGTGGCTGTGGGGTAGATTTTATCTTTCACACTGTCCGTGGCTGTGGGATAGACTTTATCTTTCACACGGTCCGTGGCTGTGGGGTAGACTTTTTCACACGGTCTGTGGCTGTGGGTTAGACTTTATCTTTCACACGGTCCGTGGCTCTGGGAATAGACTTTATGTTTCACAAGGTCCGTGGCTCTGGGAATAGAATTTATCTTTCACATGGTCCGTGGCTCTGGGGTAGAATTTATCTTTCATACGGTCCGTGCCTGTGGGATAGACTTTATATTTCACACGGTCCGTGCCTGTTGGATAGACTTTTTCACAAAGTCCGTGGCTGTGGGATAGACTTTATCTTTCACACGGTCCGTGCATGTGGGATAGACTTTATCTTTCACATGGTCCGTGGCTGTGGGGTAGATTTTATCTTTCACATGGTCTGTGGCTGTGGGATAGACTTTATCTTTCACATGGTCCGTGTCTGTGGGGTAGACTTTATCTTTCCCAACACCTGTGGCTGTGGGGTAAGCTTTATCTTTGACACGGTCCGTGGCTGTGGAGTAGACTTCATCTTTCACACGGTCCGTGGCTGTGGGTAGACTTTATCTTTCACACGGTCCGTGGCTGTGGTGGAGACTTTAGCTTTCACACGGTCCGTGGCTGTGGGATAGACTTTATCTTTCACACGGTCCGTGGCTGTGGGGTAGACTTTATCTTTCACATGGTCCGTGGCTGTGGGAGTAGTCTTTATGTTTCGCACAGGTCCGTGGCTGTGGGAATAGACTTTATGTTTCACAAGGTCCGTGGCTCTGGGAATAGAATTTATCTTTCACATGGTCCGTGGCTGTAGGGTAGACTTTATCTTTCACATGGTCCGTGGCTGTGGGATAGACTTTATCTTTCACACGGTCCGTGTCTGTGGGATAGACTTTATCTTTCACAAGGTCCCAGGCTGTGGGAGTAGACTTTATCGTTCATACGGTCCATGTCTGTGGGAATACACTTTATGTTTCACAAGGTCCGTGGCTCTGGGAAGAGACTTTATCTTTCACATGGTCCGTGGCTGTGGTGTAGACTTTATCTTTCACACGGTCCGTGGCTGTGGGATACACTTTACCTTTCACACGGTCCGTGGCTGTGGGGTAGACTTTATCTTTCACACGGTCCGTGGCTGTGGGGTAGACTTTATCTTTCACACGGTCCGTGGCTGTGTGGTAGACTTTATCTTTCATACAGTCCGTGGCTGTGAGGTAGACTTTACACTCACACAGTCCGTGCCTGTGGGATAGACTTTATCTTTCAAACAGTCCGTGCTTGTGGGATAGACTTTATCTTTCACATGGTCCGTGGCTTTTTGGTAGACTTTATCTTTCACATGGTCCGTGGCTGTGGGGTAGACTTTATCTTTCACACGGTGCGTGGCTGTGGGTAGACACTATCTTTCACAAGGTCCGTGGATTTGTGTAGACTTTATCTTTCACACGGCCCGTGGCTGTGGGGTAGACTTTATCTTTCACACGATCCGTGGCTGTGAAGGTGGACTTTATCTTTACAAACGGTCCGTGGGCGTGCGGTAGACCTTATCTTTCACACGGTCCGTGGCTGTGGGGGTAGACTTTATCTTTCACAACGGCCCGTGGCTGTGAGTGGACTTTAAACCTTTACACGGTCCGTGGCTGTGCGGTAGACTTTATCTTTCACACGGTCCGTGGCTTGGGGTAGACTTTATCTTTCACCTGGTCCGTGGCTGTGGGGTAGACTTTATCTTTCACAAGGTGCGTGGCTGTGGGTAGACTTTATCTTTCACAAGGTCCGTGGATTTATGTAGACTTTATCTTTCACACGGCCCGTGGCTGTGGGGTAGACTTTATCTTTCACACAGCCCGTGGCTGTGAAGTGGACTTTATCTTTAACACGGTCCGTGGCTGTGCGGTAGACTTTATCTTTCACACGGTCCGTGGCTGTGGGGTAGACTTTATCTTTCACACGGTCCGCGGCTGTGGCAATAGACTTTATTTTTCACACGGTCCGTGGCTGTGGGAATACACTTTATGTTTCACACGGTCCGTGGCTGTGGGAATAGACTTTATCTTTCACACGGTAGGTGCCTGTGGGATAGACTTTATCTTTCACACGGTCCGTGGCTGTGGGATAGACTCTATCTTTCACATGGTCTGTGCCTGTGGGATAGACTCTAACTTTCACACGGTCCATGCCTGTCGGATAGACTCTATCTTTCACATGGTCCGTGGCTGCGGGATAGCCTCTATCTTTCACACGGTCCGTGGCTGTGGGAATAGACTCTATCTTTCACACGGTCCATGGCTGTGGGATAGACTCTATCTTTCACACGCTCTGTGGCTCTGGAATAGACTTTATCTTTCACACGGTCCGTGGCTGTTGGAGTAGACTTTATCTTTCACACGGTCCATGGCTGTGGGAATAGACTTTATGTTTCACACGTTCCGTGGCTGTGGGAATAGCCTTCATCTTTCACACGGTCCGTGCCTGTGGGGTAGAGTTTATCTTTCACATGGTCCGCGGCTGTGGGATAGACTTTATCTTTCACACGCTACGTAGCCCTGGGATAGACTTTATCTTTCACACGGTCCGTGGCTTTGGGGTAGACTTTATCTTTCACATGGTCCATGCCTGTGGGATAGACTTTTTCACACGGTCCGTGCCTGTGGGATAGGCTTTATCTTTCACACGGTCCGTGCCTGTGGGATAGACTTCATCTTTCACACGGTCCGTTGCTGTGGGACAGACTTTATCTTTCACACGGTCCGTGTCTGTGGGATAGACTCTATCTTTCACATGGTCTGTGCCTGTGGGATAGACTCTATCTTTCACACGGTCCATGGCTGTGGGAATAGACTTTATCTTTCACACGGTCCATGCCTGTCGGATAGACTCTATCTTTCACATGGTCCGTGGCTGTGGGATAGCCTCTATCTTTCACACGGTCCGTGGCTGTGGGAATAGACTGTATCTTTCACACGGTCCATGGCTGTGGGATAGACTCTATCTTTCACATGCTCTGTCGCTCTGGGATAGACTTTATCTTTCACACGGTCCGTGGCTGTTGGAGTAGACTTTATCTTTCACACGGTCCATGGCTGTGGGAATAGACTTTATGTTTCACACGTTCCGTGGCTGTGGGAATAGCCTGCATCTTTCACACGGTCCGTGCCTGTGGGGTAGAGTTTATCTTTCACACGGTCCGCGGCTGTGGGATAGACTTTATCTTTCACATGCTACGTGGCCCTGGGATAGACTTTATCTTTCACACGGTCCGTGGCTTTGGGGTAGACTTTATCTTTCACATGATCCATGCCTGTGGGATAGACTTTTTCACACGGTCCATGCCTGTTGGATAGACTTTATCTTTCACACGGTCCGTGCCTTTGGGATAGACTTCATCTTTCACACGGTCCGTTGCTGTGGGGCAGACTTTATCTTTCATACGGTCCGTGTCTGTGGGATAGACTTTATCTTTCACACGGCCCGTGCCTGTGGGGTAGACTCTATCTTTCACACGGTCCATGGCTGTGGGAATAGACTTTATCTTTCACATGGTTTGTGCCTGTGGGATAGACTTTATCTTTCACATGGTCCGTGGCAGTGGGGTAGACTTTATCTTTCACACGGTCCATTCCTGTGGGATAGACTTTTTCACACGGTCCGTGGCTTTTGGGTAGACTGTATCTTTCACATGGTCCGTGGCTGTGGGAGTAGTCTTTATCTCTCACACGGTCCGTGGCTGTGGGAATAGACTTTATGTTTCGCAAGGTCCGTGGCTCTGGGAATAGAATTTATCTTTCACATGGTCCGTGGCTGTGGGGTAGACTTTATCTTTCATACGGTCCGTGCCTGTGGGATAGACTTTATCTTTCACATGGTCCGTGGCTGTGGTATAGACTGTATCTTTCACACGGTCCGTGCCTGTGGGATAGACTTTATCTTCCACACGGTCCGTGGCTGTGGGATACACTTTACCTTTCACACGGTCCGTGGCTGTGGGGTAGACTTTATCTTTCACACGGTCCGTGGCTGTGGGGGAGACTTTATCTTTCACACGGTCCGTGGCTGTGGGGTAGACTTTATCTTTCACACGGTCCGTGGCTGTGGGATAGACTTTATCTTTCACACGATCCGTGCCTGTGGAATAGACTTTATCTTTCAACGTCCGTGCTTGGGATACTTTGTCTTCACACGGCCCGTGCTTAGACTTTATCTTTCACATGGCCAGTGGCTGTGGATTAGACTTTATCTTTCACACGTTCCGTGCCTGTGGGGTAGACTTTATCTTTCACACGGTCGTGCCTGTGGGATAGACTTTATCTTTCACATGGTCCGTGCCTGTGGGATAGACTCTATCATTCACCCGGTCCGTGGCTGTGGGATAGACTTTATCTTTCACATGGTCCATGCCTGTGGGATAGAGTTTTTCCCACAGTCCGTGGCTGTGGGGTAGACTTTATCTTTCACATGGTCCGTGGCCGTGGGATAGACTTTATCTTTCACTCGGTCCGTGGCTGTGGGGCAGACTTTATCTTTCACACGGTCCGTGCCTGTGGGGCAGACTTTATCTTTCACACGGCCCGTGTCTGTGGGGTAGACTTTTTCTTTCACACGGCCCGTGCTGTGGGGTAGACTTTATCTTTCACACGGTCCGTGGCTGTGGGGTAGACTTTATCTTTCACACGGTCCGTGGCTGTTTGATAGACTTTATCTTTCACACTGTCCGTGTCTGTGGGGTAGACTTTATCTTACTCACGGTCCGTGGCTGGGTGTTGACTTTATCTTTCACGCGGTCCGTGGCTTTGGGATAGACTTTATCTTTCGCATGGTCCATGCCTGTGGGACAGACTTTAACATTCACTCGGTCCGTGCCTGTCCGATAGACTCTATTTCACACTCTCCGTGGCTGCGGGATAGACTCTATCTTGCACATGGTCAGTGGCTGTGGGAATAGACTGTATTTTTCACACGGTCCCTGGCTGTCGGGTAGAATTTATCTTTCACACGGTCCGTGGCTGCGATGTAGACTTTATCTTTCACATGGTCCGAGGCTGTGCGATAGACTGTATCTTTCACACAGTCCGTGCCTGTGGAATAGACTTTATCTTTCACACGGTCTGTGGCTGTGGGATAGACTTTATCTTTCACACGGTCGGTGCCTGTGGGATCGACTTTATCTTTTACACGGTCCGTGGCTGTGGGATAGACTTTATATTTCACACAGTCCGTGGCTGTGGAATAAACTTTATCTTTCACACGGACCGTGCCTGTGGGATAGACTTTATCTTTCACACGGTCCGTGCCTGTGAGATAGACTTTTTCACACAGTCCATTGCTGTGGGATAGACTTTATCTTTCACACGGTCCATGGCTGTGGGTTAGACTTTATCTTTCACATGGTCCGTGGCTCTGGGAATAGACTTTATCTTTCACACGGTCCGTGCCTGCGGGGTAGACTTTATCTTTCACACGGTCCGTGTCTGAGGGATAGACTCTATTTTGCACATGGTCTGTCGCTTTGGGAATAGACTCTATCTTTCACACGGTCCATGGCTGTCAGTTAGACTTTATCTTTCACACGGTCCGTGGCTGTGGGAATAGACTTTATCTTTCACAGAGTCCATGCCTATGGAATAGACTCTGTCTTTCACATGGTCCGTGGCTTTGGGATAGCCCCTATCTATCACACGGTCCGTGGCTGTGGGAATAGACTCTATCTTTCACATGGTCCGTGGCTGTGGGATAGACTTTATCTTCTAATGGTCCGTGGATGTGGGAATAGACTTTATGTTTCACACGGTCCGTGGCTCTGGAAATAGACTTTATCTTTCGCACGGTCCGTTCCTGTGGAATAGACTTTATCTCTCACATGGTCCGTAGCTGTGGGGTAGACTTAATCTTTCACACGGTCCGTGGCTGTGGAAACAGACTCTGTCATTCACACTGTCCGTGGCTGCGGGGTACACTTTATCTTTCACACGGTCCGTGCCTGTGGGATAGACTTTACCTTTCACATGGTCCATGGCTGAGGGATAGACTTTTTCACACGGTCCGTGGCTGTGGGATGGACTTTATCTTTCACACGGTCCGTGCCTTTGGGATGGACTGTATCTTTCACACGGTCCGTGGCTGTGGGATAGACACTATCTTTCACACGGTCCGTGGCTGTGGGATAGACTTTATCTTTCACACGGTCGTTGGCTGTGGGAATAGACTCTATCTTTCACACGGTCCGTGGTTGTGGGGTAGACTTTATCTTTCACACGGTCCGTGGCTGTGGGATAGACTTTATCTTACACACGGTCCGTGGCTGTGGGATAGAGTTTATCTTTCACACGGCCCGTGGCTGTGGGATACACTTTATCTTTCACACGGTGGTTGGCTGTGGGAATAGACTCTATCTTTAACACTGTCCGTGCCTGTGGGATAGACTTTATCTTTCACACGGTCCGTGGCTGTGGGGTAGACTTCATCTTGCACACGGTCCGTGGCTGTGGGGTAGACTTTATCTTTCACACGGTCCGTGGTTGTGGGAACAGACTCTATCATTCACACTGTCCACGGCTGTGGGGTAGACTTTATCTTTCACACGGTCCGTGCCTGTGGGATAGACTTTATCTTTCACATGGTCCGTGGCTGAGTGATAGACTTTTTCACACGGTCCGTGGCTGTGGGATAGACTTTATCTTTCACACGGTCCGTGCCTGTGGGATAGACTTTATCTTTCACATGATCCGTGGCTGTTGGATAGACTCTATCTTTCACACGGTCGCTGGCTGTGGGAATAGACTCTATCTTTCACACGGTCCGTGCCTGTGGGATAGACTTTATTTTTCACACGGTCCGTGGCTGTGGGGTAGACTTTATATTTAACACAGTCCGTGGCTGTGGGATAGACTATATCTTTCACACGGTCCGTGGCTGTGGGCAAGACTTTATCTTTCACACGGCCCGTGGCTGTGGGGTAGACTTTATCTTACACACGGCCCGTGCCTGTGGGGTAGACTTTATCTTTCACACGGTCCGTGCCTGTGGGGTAGACTTTATCTTTCACACGGCCCGTGGCTGTAAGGTAAACTTTCTCTTTCACAGGGCCCGTGGCTGTGGATTAGACTTTATCATTTACACGGTCCATGGCTGTGGGGTAGATTTTATCTTTCACACGGTCCATGCCTGTGGGAAAGACTCTATCTTTCACACGGTCCGTGGCTGTGGGATAGCCTCTATCTTTCACACGGTCCGTGGATGTGGGATAGCCTCTATCTTTCACACGGTCCATGGCCGTGGGATAGACTTTATCTTTCACCGGTCATGCTGTGGGGTAGACTTTATCTTTCACATGGTCCGTGGCTGTGGGAGTAGTCTTTATCTTTCACACGGTCCGTGGCTGTGGGAATAGACTTTCTGTTTCACAAGGTCCGTGGCTCTGCGAAGAGACTTTATCTTTCACGTGGTCCGTGGCTGTGGGGTAGATTTTATCTTTCATACGGTCCGTGCCTGTGGAACAGACGTTATCTTTCACATGGTCCGTGGCTGTCGTAGAGACTTTATCTTTCACACGGTCCGTGGATGTGGGATAGACTTTATCTTGCACATGGTCTGTGGCTGTGGGAATAGAGTGTATCTTTCAAACGGTCCCTGGCTGTGGGGCAGACTTTATCTTTCACACGGTCCGTGGCTGCGGGGTAGACTTTATCTTTCACACGGTCCGTGGCTGCGGGGTAGACTTTATCTTTCACACGGCCCGTGGCTGTGGGGTAGACTTTATCTTTCACACGGCCCGTGGCTGTGGGGTAGACTTTATCTTTCACACGGTCCGTGGCTGTGGGGTAGACTTTACCTTTCACACGGTCCGTGGCTGTGGGTAGACTTTACCTTTCACACGGTCCTTGGCTGTGGGGTAGACATTATCTTTCACAAGGTCAGTGGCTGTGGGGTAGACTTTATCTTTCACACGGCCCTTGCCTGTGGCATAGACTTTATCTTTCACACGGCCCGTGCCTGTGGCATAGACTTTATCTTTCACACGGTCCGTGCCTGTGGGATAGACTTTATCTTTCACACGGTCCGTGCCTGTGGGATAGACTTTATCTTTCACACGGTCCATGCCTGAGGGATAGACTTTTTCACACGGTCCGTTCCTGTGGGAAAAACTTTCTCTTTCACATGGTCCATGGCTGTGGAAATAGACTTTATCTTTCGCATGGTTTGTGCCTGTGGGATAGACATTATCTTTCACATGGTCCGTGGCAGTGGGGTAGACTTTATCTTTCACATGGTCCGGCTGTGGATACTTCTCTATCTTTCACACGGTCCGTGGCTGTGGGAAATAGGCTTATCTTTCACACGGTCCGTTGGCTGTGGGTAGACTTTATCTTTCACAAGCTCCGTGGCTGTGGGATAGACTTTATCTTTCACACGGTCGTGTCTTTGTGGTAGATTTATCTTTCACACGGTTCCGTGGGCTGTGGGAGTAAGACTTTATCTTTCACACGGTCCATGGCTGTGGGAATAGGTCTTTATTCACATGGGTCCGTGCGTGGGATGACCTTTTTCACACGGTCCAGTGGTCTGTGGGATAGACTTTATCTTTCACACGGTCCGTGCGCCTGTGGGGGATAGACTTTATCTTTCACATGATCCATGGCTTGGCATAGACTTTTATCTTTCACACGGTCGTTAGATGTGGAACAACTCTATCTTTCACAAGGTCCGTGCCTGTGGGATAGACTTTATCTTTCACAAGGTCCGTGCCTGTGGGGTAGACATTATCTTTCACTTGGTCCGTGGATGTGGGGTAGATTTATCTTTCAAACGGTCCGTGGCTGTGGGAATAGACGCTATCTTTCACACGGTCCGTGCCTGTGGGATAGACTTTATTTTTCACACGGTCCGTGCCTGTGGGGTAGATATTATCTTTCACACGGTCCGTGGATGTGGGGTAGACTTTATCTTTCACACGGCCCGTGGCTGTGGGGTAGACTTTATCTTTCACACGGCCCGTGGCTGTGGAGTAGACTTTATCTTTCACATGGTCCGTGACTGTGGGGTAGACTTTATCTTTCACACGGTCCGTGCCTTGGGAAAGACTCTATCTTTCACACGGTCCGTGGCTGTGGGATAGACTTTTTCTTTCACATGGTCCGTGGCTGTGGGAATAGACTCTAACTTTGACACGGTCCGTGGCTGTGGGATAGACTTTATCTTTCACACGGTCCATGGCTGTGGGAATAGACTCTATCTTTCACACGGTCCGTGGCTGTGGGAAAGACTTTATCTTTCGCACGGCCCGTGGCTGTGTGGTAGACTTTATCTTTCATACAGTCCGTGGCTGTGGGGTAGCCATTATCTTTCACACGGTCCGTGCCTTTGGAATAGACTTTATCTTTCACATGGTCCGTGGCTCTGGTATAGACTTTATCTTTCACACGGTAAGTGGTTGTGTGATAGACTTTTTCACACGGTCCGTGCCTGTGGGACAGACTTTATCTTTCACATGGTCCATGGCTGTGGGATAGACTTTTTGACACGGTCCGTGCCTGTGGGATAGACTTTATCTTTCACACGTTCCGTGGCTGTCGGATAGACTTTATCTTTCACAAGGTCCGGGCCTGTGGGATAGACTTTATCTTTCACACAGTCTGTGCTTGTGGGATAGACTTTATCTTTCACACGGTCCGTGGCTATGGGGTAGACTTTATCTTTCACACGGTCCGTGGCTGTGGGGTAGACTTTATCTTTCACACGGTGCGTGGCTGTGGGTAGACTTTATCTTTCACAAGATCCGTGGCTTTGTGTAGACTTCATCTTTCACACGGCCCGTGGCTGTGGGGTAGACTTTATCGTTCACACAGCCCGTGGCTGTGAAGTGGACTTTATCTTTAACACGGTCCGTGGCTGTGCGGTACACTTTATCTTTCACACGGTCCGTGGCTGTGGGGTAGACTTTATCTTTCACACGGTCCTTAGCTGTGGGAATAGACTATTTTTCACACGGTCCGTGGCTGTGGGAATACACTTTATGTTTCACACAGTCCGTGGCTGTGGGAATAGATTTTATCTTTCACCCCGTCCGTGCCTGTGGGATAGACTTTATTCTTTCACACGGTCGTGGCTGTGGGATAGACTCTATCTTTTCACATGGTCCCGGGCCTTGGATAGACTCTATCTTTCACACGGTCCATGGCTGTGGGAATAGACTTTATCTTTTCACACGGTCCATGCCTGTCGGATACGCTTTATCTTTCACCCGGTCCGTGCCTGTGGGATAGACTTTATCTTTCACACGGTCCGTGGCTGTGGGAATAGACTCTATCTTTCACACGGTTCATGGCTGTGGGATAGAGTCTATCTTTCACACGCTCCGTGGCTCTGGGATAGACTTTATCTTTCACAAGGTCCGTGGCTGTTGGAGTAGACTTTACCTTTCACACGGTCCATGGCTGTGGGAATAGACTTTATATTCACACGTTCGGTGGCTGTGGGAATAGCCTGCATCTTTCACACGGTCCGTGCCTGTGGGGTAGACTTTATCTTTCACACGGTCCGCGGCTGTGGGATAGACTTTATCTTTCACGCGCTACGTGGCTCTGGGATAGACTTTATCTTTCACACGGTCCGTGGCTGTGGGATAGACTTTATCTTTCACACGGTCCCTGGCTTTGGGGTAGACTTTATCTTTCACATGGTCCATGCCTGTGGGATAGACTTTTTCACACGGTCTGTGCCTGTGGGATAGACTTTATCTTTCACACGATCCGTGCCTGTGGGATAGACTTCATCTTTCACACGGTCCGTTGCTGTAGGGCAGAGTTTATCTTTCACACGGTCTGTGTCTGTGGGATAGACTTTATCTTTCACATGGCCCGTGCCTGTGGGGTAGACTTTATCTTTCACACGGTCCGTGGCTATGGGGTAACCTTTATCTTTCACATAGTTCGGGGTGTTTGATAGACTTTATCTTTCACACGGTCCGTGTCTGTGGGGAAGACTTTATCTGACTCACGGTCCGTGGCTGTTGGATTGACTTTATCTTTCACACGGTCCGTGGCTGTGGGATAGACTTTTTCTTTCTCATGGTCCGTGCCTGTGGGATAAACTTTATCTTTCACACGGTCCATGGCTGTGGGGTAGACTTTATCTTTCACACGGTCCGTGGCTGTGGGGTAAACTTTATCTTTCACACGGTCCGTGGCTGTTTGATGGACTTTATCTTTCACACGGTCCGTATCTGTGGAGTAGACTTTATCTGACTCACGGTCCGTGGCTGTGGGGTTGACTATATCTTTCACACTGTCCGTGCCTGTGGGATAGACTCTATCTTGCACATGGTCAGTGGCTGTGGGAATAGACTGTATTTTTCACACGGTCCCTGGCTGTGGGGTAGACTTTATCTTTCACATGGTCCGTGGCTGCGGGGTAGACTTTATCTTTCCCACGGTCCGTGGCTGTGCGATAGACTGTATCTTTCACACGGTCCGTGCCTGTGGGATAGACTTTATCTTCCACACGGTCCGTGGCTGTGGAAATAGAATCTATCTTTCACACGGTCCGTGGCTGTGGGGGTAGACTTTATCTTTCACACGGTCCGTGGCTGTGGGGTAGACTTTATCTTTCACACGGTCCGTGGCTGTGTGGTAGACTTTATCTTTCATACAGTCCGTGGCTGTGAGGTAGACTTTACACTCACACAGTCCGTGCCTGTGGGATAGACTTTATCTTTCAAACAGTCCGTGCTTGTGGGATAGACTTTATCTTTCACATGGTCCGTGGCTGTGGGGTAGACTTTATCTTTCACACGGTGCGTGGCTGTGGGTAGACACTATCTTTCACAAGGTCCGTGGATTTGTGTAGACTTTATCTTTCACACGGCCCGTGGCTGTGGGGTAGACTTTATCTTTCACACGGCCCGTGGCTGTGAAGTGGACTTTATCTTTAACACGGTCCGTGGCTGTGCAGTACACTTATCTTTCACACGGTCCGTGTCTGTGGGGTAGATTTAATCTTTCACGACGGGTCCGTGGCTGTGGGTAGACTTTATTCTTTCACACGGCCGTGGCTTGTGAAGTGGACTTTAACCTTTAACACGGTCGTGGCTGTGCGGTTAGACTTTATCTTTCACACGGTCCGTGGTTTGGGGTAGACTTTATCTTTCACCTGGTCCGTGGCTGTGGGGTAGACTTTATCTTTCACAAGGTGCGTGGCTGTGGGTAGACTTTATCTTTCACAAGGTCCGTGGATTTATGTAGACTTTATCTTTCACACGGCCCGTGGCTGTGGGGTAGACTTTATCTTTCACACAGCCCGTGGCTGTGAAGTGGACTTTATCTTTAACACGGTCCGTGGCTGTGCGGTAGACTTTATCTTTCACACGGTCCGTGGCTGTGGGGTAGACTTTATCTTTCACACGGTCCGCGGCTGTGGCAATAGACTTTATTTTTCACACGGTCCGTGGCTGTGGGAATACACTTTATGTTTCACACGGTCCGTGGCTGTGGGAATAGACTTTATCTTTCACACGGTAGGTGCCTGTGGGATAGACTTTATCTTTCACACGGTCCGTGGCTGTGGGATAGACTCTATCTTTCACATGGTCTGTGCCTGTGGGATAGACTCTAACTTTCACACGGTCCATGCCTGTCGGATAGACTCTATCTTTCACATGGTCCGTGGCTGCGGGATAGCCTCTATCTTTCACACGGTCCGTGGCTGTGGGAATAGACTCTATCTTTCACACGGTCCATGGCTGTGGGATAGACTCTATCTTTCACACGCTCTGTGGCTCTGGAATAGACTTTATCTTTCACACGGTCCGTGGCTGTTGGAGTAGACTTTATCTTTCACACGGTCCATGGCTGTGGGAATAGACTTTATGTTTCACACGTTCCGTGGCTGTGGGAATAGCCTTCATCTTTCACACGGTCCGTGCCTGTGGGGTAGAGTTTATCTTTCACATGGTCCGCGGCTGTGGGATAGACTTTATCTTTCACACGCTACGTAGCCCTGGGATAGACTTTATCTTTCACACGGTCCGTGGCTTTGGGGTAGACTTTATCTTTCACATGGTCCATGCCTGTGGGATAGACTTTTTCACACGGTCCGTGCCTGTGGGATAGGCTTTATCTTTCACACGGTCCGTGCCTGTGGGATAGACTTCATCTTTCACACGGTCCGTTGCTGTGGGACAGACTTTATCTTTCACACGGTCCGTGTCTGTGGGATAGACTCTATCTTTCACATGGTCTGTGCCTGTGGGATAGACTCTATCTTTCACACGGTCCATGGCTGTGGGAATAGACTTTATCTTTCACACGGTCCATGCCTGTCGGATAGACTCTATCTTTCACATGGTCCGTGGCTGTGGGATAGCCTCTATCTTTCACACGGTCCGTGGCTGTGGGAATAGACTGTATCTTTCACACGGTCCATGGCTGTGGGATAGACTCTATCTTTCACATGCTCTGTCGCTCTGGGATAGACTTTATCTTTCACACGGTCCGTGGCTGTTGGAGTAGACTTTATCTTTCACACGGTCCATGGCTGTGGGAATAGACTTTATGTTTCACACGTTCCGTGGCTGTGGGAATAGCCTGCATCTTTCACACGGTCCGTGCCTGTGGGGTAGAGTTTATCTTTCACACGGTCCGCGGCTGTGGGATAGACTTTATCTTTCACATGCTACGTGGCCCTGGGATAGACTTTATCTTTCACACGGTCCGTGGCTTTGGGGTAGACTTTATCTTTCACATGATCCATGCCTGTGGGATAGACTTTTTCACACGGTCCATGCCTGTTGGATAGACTTTATCTTTCACACGGTCCGTGCCTTTGGGATAGACTTCATCTTTCACACGGTCCGTTGCTGTGGGGCAGACTTTATCTTTCATACGGTCCGTGTCTGTGGGATAGACTTTATCTTTCACACGGCCCGTGCCTGTGGGGTAGACTCTATCTTTCACACGGTCCATGGCTGTGGGAATAGACTTTATCTTTCACATGGTTTGTGCCTGTGGGATAGACTTTATCTTTCACATGGACCGTGGCAGTGGGGTAGACTTTATCTTTCACACGGTCCATTCCTGTGGGATAGACTTTTTCACACGGTCCGTGGCTTTTGGGTAGACTGTATCTTTCACATGGTCCGTGGCTGTGGGAGTAGTCTTTATCTCTCACACGGTCCGTGGCTGTGGGAATAGACTTTATGTTTCGCAAGGTCCGTGGCTCTGGGAATAGAATTTATCTTTCACATGGTCCGTGGCTGTGGGGTAGACTTTATCTTTCATACGGTCCGTGCCTGTGGGATAGACTTTATCTTTCACATGGTCCGTGGCTGTGGTATAGACTGTATCTTTCACACGGTCCGTGCCTGTGGGATAGACTTTATCTTCCACACGGTCCGTGGCTGTGGGATACACTTTACCTTTCACACGGTCCGTGGCTGTGGGGTAGACTTTATCTTTCACACGGTCCGTGGCTGTGGGGGAGACTTTATCTTTCACACGGTCCGTGGCTGTGGTGGTAGGACTTTATCTTTCATACAGTTCCCGTGGCTGTGAGGTAGACTTTTACAACTCACACAGTCCCGTTGCCTGTGGGATAGGACTTTATCTTTCAAACAGTCCGTGCTTGTGGGATTAGACTTTATCTTTTCACATGGTTCGTTGGCTTTTTTGGTAGACTTTATCTTTCACACGGCCAGTGGCTGTGGATTAGACTTTATCTTTCACACCTTCCGTGCCTATGGGGTAGACTTTATCTTTCACTCGGTCTGTGCCTGTGGGATAGAATTTATCTTTCACGTGGTCCGTGCCTGTGGGATAGACTCTATCATTCACCCGGTCCGTGGCTGTGGGATAGACTTTATCTTTCACATGGTCCATGCCTGTGGGATAGAGTTTTTCCCACAGTCCGTGGCTGTGGGGTAGACTTTATCTTTCACATGGTCCGTGGCCGTGGGATAGACTTTATCTTTCACTCGGTCCGTGGCTGTGGGGCAGACTTTATCTTTCACACGGTCCGTGCCTGTGGGGCAGACTTTATCTTTCACACGGCCCGTGTCTGTGGGGTAGACTTTTTCTTTCACACGGCCCGTGCTGTGGGGTAGACTTTATCTTTCACACGGTCCGTGGCTGTGGGGTAGACTTTATCTTTCACACGGTCCGTGGCTGTTTGATAGACTTTATCTTTCACACTGTCCGTGTCTGTGGGGTAGACTTTATCTTACTCACGGTCCGTGGCTGGGTGTTGACTTTATCTTTCACGCGGTCCGTGGCTTTGGGATAGACTTTATCTTTCGCATGGTCCATGCCTGTGGGATAGACTTTAACATTCACTCGGTCCGTGCCTGTCCGATAGACTCTATTTCACACTCTCCGTGGCTGCGGGATAGACTCTATCTTGCACATGGTCAGTGGCTGTGGGAATAGACTGTATTTTTCACACGGTCCCTGGCTGTCGGGTAGAATTTATCTTTCACACGGTCCGTGGCTGCGATGTAGACTTTATCTTTCACATGGTCCGAGGCTGTGCGATAGACTGTATCTTTCACACAGTCCGTGCCTGTGGAATAGACTTTATCTTTCACACGGTCTGTGGCTGTGGGATAGACTTTATCTTTCACACGGTCGGTGCCTGTGGGATCGACTCGTGCCTGTGGGATAGACTTTATCTTTCACACAGTCCATGCCTGTGGGATAGACTCTATCTTTCACATGGTCCGTGGCTGTGGGATATCCTCTATCTTTCACACGGTCCGTGGCTGTGGGAATAGGCTTTATCTTTCACACGGTCCGTGGCTGTGGGGTAGACTTTATCTTTCACAAGCTCCGTGACTGTGGGATAGACTTTATCTTTCACACGGTCCGTGTCTTTGTGGTAGACTTTATCTTTCACACGGTCCGTGGCTGTGGGAGTAGACTTTATCTTTCACACGGTCCGTGGCTGTGGGAATAGTCTTTATCTTTCACATGGTCCGTGGCTGTGGGATAGACTTTTTCACACGGTCCGTGGCTGTGGGATAGACTTTATCTTTCACACGGTCCGTGCCTGTGGGATAGACTTTATCTTTCACATGATCCATGGCTGTGGCATAGACTTTATCTTTCACACGGTCGTTAGATGTGGGAACAGACTCTATCTTTCACACGGTCCATGGCTGTGGGATAGACTCTATCTTTCACACGGTCCGTGGCTGTGGGGTAGACTTTATCTTTCACACGGTCCGTGGCTGTGGGTTAGACTTTATCTTTCACACGGCCCGTGGTTGTGGGGTAGACTTTATCTTTCACACGGCCCGTGCCTCGTGGGGTAGACTTTATCTTTCACATGGTCCGTTGCCTGTGGGGTAGATATTATCTTTCACACGGTCCGTGGATGTGGGGTAGACTTTATCTTTCACACGGCCCGTGGCTGTGGGGTAGACTTTATCTTTCACACGGCCCGTGGCTGTGGAGTAGACTTTATCTTTCACATGGTCCGTGAATGTGGGGTAGACTTTATCTTTCACACGGTCCGTGCCTTGGGAAAGACTCTATCTTTCACACGGTCCGTGGCTGTGGGATAGACTTTTTCTTTCACATGGTCCGTGGCTGTGGGAATAGACTCTAACTTTGACACGGTCCGTGGCTGTGGGATAGACTTTATCTTTCACACGGTCCATGGCTGTGGGAATAGACTCTATCTTTCACACGGTCCGTGGCTGTGGGAAAGACTTTATCTTTCGCACGGCCCGTGGCTGTGTGGTAGACTTTATCTTTCATACAGTCCGTGGCTGTGGGGTAGACATTATCTTTCACACGGTCCGTGCCTTTGGAATAGACTTTATCTTTCACATGGTCCGTGGCTCTGGTATAGACTTTATCTTTCACACGGTAAGTGGTTGTGTGATAGACTTTTTCACACGGTCCGTGCCTGTGGGACAGACTTTATCTTTCACATGGTCCATGGCTGTGGGATAGACTTTTTGACACGGTCCGTGCCTGTGGGATAGACTTTATCTTTCACACGTTCCGTGGCTGTCGGATAGACTTTATCTTTCACAAGGTCCGGGCCTGTGGGATAGACTTTATCTTTCACACAGTCTGTGCTTGTGGGATAGACTTTATCTTTCACACGGTCCGTGGCTATGGGGTAGACTTTATCTTTCACACGGTCCGTGGCTGTGGGGTAGACTTTATCTTTCACACGGTGCGTGGCTGTGGGTAGACTTTATCTTTCACAAGATCCGTGGCTTTGTGTAGACTTTATCTTTCACACGGCCCGTGGCTGTGGGGTAGACTTTATCGTTCACACAGCCCGTGGCTGTGAAGTGGACTTTATCTTTAACACGGTCCGTGGCTGTGCGGTACACTTTATCTTTCACACGGTCCGTGGCTGTGGGGTAGACTTTATCTTTCACACGGTCCTTAGCTGTGGGAATAGACTATTTTTCACACGGTCCGTGGCTGTGGGAATACACTTTATGTTTCACACAGTCCGTGGCTGTGGGAATAGATTTTATCTTTCACCCCGTCCGTGCCTGTGGGATAACTTTTATCTTTTCACACGGTCCGTGGCTGTGGATACGACTCATATACTTTCAACATGGTCCGTGCCCTGTTGGATTAGACCTCTATCTTTCACACGGTCCATGGCTGTGGGAATAGACTTTATCTTTCACACGGTCCATGCCTGTCGGATACGCTCTATCTTTCACATGGTCCGTGGCTGTGGGATAGCCTCTATCTTTCACACGGTCCGTGGCTGTGGGAATAGACTCTATCTTTCACACGGTTCATGGCTGTGGGATAGACTCTATCTTTCACATGCTCCGTGGCTCTGGGATAGACTTTATCTTTCACACGGTCCGTGGCTGTTGGAGTAGACTTTACCTTTCACACGGTCCATGGCTGTGGGAATAGACTTTATATTCACACGTTCGGTGGCTGTGGGAATAGCCTCCATCTTTCACACGGTCCGTGCCTGTGGGGTAGACTTTATCTTCACAACGGTCCGCGGCTGTGGATAGGACTTTATTCTTTCACACGCTACGGTGGCTCTGGATAGAGCTTTATCTTTCACACGGTCACGTGGCTCGTGGGATAGGTCCTTTATCTTTCACACGGTCCCTGGCCTTTGGGAGTAGACTTTATCTTTCACATGGTCCATGCCTGTGGGATAGACTTTTTCACACGGTCCGTGCCTGTGGGATAGACTTTCTCTTTCACACGGTCCGTGGCTGTGGGATAGACTTTTTCACACGGTCTGTGCCTGTGGGATAGACTTTATCTTTCACACGATCCGTGCCTGTGGGATAGACTTCATCTTTCACACGGTCCGTTGCTGTGGGGCAGACTTTATCTTTCACACGGTCCGTGTCTGTGGGATAGACTTTATCTTTCACATGGCCCGTGCCTGTGGGGTAGACTTTATCTTTCACACGGTCCGTGGCTATGATGTAACCTTTATCTTTCACATAGTCCGGGGTGTTTGATAGACTTTATCTTTCACACGGTCCGTGTTTGTGGGGAAGACTTTATCTGACTCACGGTCCGTGGCTGTTGGATTGACTTTATCTTTCACACGGTCCGTGGCTGTGGGATAGACTTTTTCTTTCTCATGGTCCGTGCCTGTGGGATAGACTTTATCTTTCACACGGTCCATGGCTGTGGGGTAGACTTTATCTTTCACACGGTCCGTGGCTGTGGGGTAAACTTTATCTTTCACACGGTCCGTGGCTGTTTGATAGACTTTATCTTTCACACGGTCCGTATCTGTGGAGTAGACTTTATCTGACTCACGGTCCGTGGCTGTGGGGTTGACTTTATCTTTCACACTGTCCGTGGCTGTGGGATAGACGATATCTTGCACATGGTCAGTGGCTGTGGGAATAGACTGTATTTTTCACAGGGTCCCTGGCTGTGGGGTAGACTTTATCTTTCACACGGTCCGTGACTGCGGGGTAGACTTTATCTTTCACACGGTCTATGGCTGTGCGATAGACTGTATCTTTCACACGGTCTGTGCCTGTGGGATAGACTTTATCTTTCACACGGTCCGTGGCTGTGGGATACACTTTACCTTTCACACGGTCCGTGGCTGTGGGGTAGACTTTATCTTTCACACGGTCCGTGGCTGTGGGGTAGACTTTATCTTTCACACGGTCCGTGGCTGTGTGGTAGACTTTATCTTTCATACAGTCCGTGGCTGTGAGGTAGACTTTACACTCACACAGTCCGTGCCTGTGGGATAGACTTTATCTTTCAAACAGTCCGTGCTTGTGGGATAGACTTTATCTTTCACATGGTCCGTGGCTTTGTGGTAGACTTTATCTTTCACATGGTCCGTGGCTGTGGGGTAGACTTTATCTTTCACACGGTGCGTGGATGTGGGTAGACTTTATCTTTCACAAGGTCCGTGGATTTGTGTAGACTTTATCTTTCACACGGCTCGTGGCTGTGGGGTAGACTTTATCTTTCACACGATCCGTGCTGTGGAAGTGGACTTTATCTTTAACACGGTCCGTGGCTGTGCGGTAGACTTTATCTTTCACACGGTCCGTGGTGTGGGGTAGACTTTATCTTTCACACGGCCCGTGGCTGTGAAGTGGACTTTAACTTTAACACGGTCCGTGGCTGTGCGGTAGACTTTATCTTTCACATGGTCCGTGGCTTGGGGTAGACTTTATCTTTCACCTGGTCCGTGGCTGTGGGGTAGACTTTATCTTTCACAAGGTGCGTGGCTGTGGGTAGACTTTATCTTTCACAAGGTCCGTGGATTTATGTAGACTTTATCTTTCACACGGCCCGTGGCTGTGGGGTAGACTTTATCTTTCACACAGCCCGTGGCTGTGAAGTGGACTTTATCTTTAACACGGTCCGTGGCTGTGCGGTAGACTTTATCTTTCACACGGTCCGTGGCTGTGGGGTAGACTTTATCTTTCACACGGTCCGCGGCTGTGGCAATAGACTTTATTTTTCACACGGTCCGTGGCTGTGGGAATACACTTTATGTTTCACACGGTCCGTGGCTGTGGGAATAGACTTTATCTTTCACACGGTAGGTGCCTGTGGGATAGACTTTATCTTTCACACGGTCCGTGGCTGTGGGATAGACTCTATCTTTCACATGGTCTGTGCCTGTGGGATAGACTCTAACTTTCACACGGTCCATGCCTGTCGGATAGACTCTATCTTTCACATGGTCCGTGGCTGCGGGATAGCCTCTATCTTTCACACGGTCCGTGGCTGTGGGAATAGACTCTATCTTTCACACGGTCCATGGCTGTGGGATAGACTCTATCTTTCACACGCTCTGTGGCTCTGGAATAGACTTTATCTTTCACACGGTCCGTGGCTGTTGGAGTAGACTTTATCTTTCACACGGTCCATGGCTGTGGGAATAGACTTTATGTTTCACACGTTCCGTGGCTGTGGGAATAGCCTTCATCTTTCACACGGTCCGTGCCTGTGGGGTAGAGTTTATCTTTCACATGGTCCGCGGCTGTGGGATAGACTTTATCTTTCACACGCTACGTAGCCCTGGGATAGACTTTATCTTTCACACGGTCCGTGGCTTTGGGGTAGACTTTATCTTTCACATGGTCCATGCCTGTGGGATAGACTTTTTCACACGGTCCGTGCCTGTGGGATAGGCTTTATCTTTCACACGGTCCGTGCCTGTGGGATAGACTTCATCTTTCACACGGTCCGTTGCTGTGGGACAGACTTTATCTTTCACACGGTCCGTGTCTGTGGGATAGACTCTATCTTTCACATGGTCTGTGCCTGTGGGATAGACTCTATCTTTCACACGGTCCATGGCTGTGGGAATAGACTTTATCTTTCACACGGTCCATGCCTGTCGGATAGACTCTATCTTTCACATGGTCCGTGGCTGTGGGATAGCCTCTATCTTTCACACGGTCCGTGGCTGTGGGAATAGACTGTATCTTTCACACGGTCCATGGCTGTGGGATAGACTCTATCTTTCACATGCTCTGTCGCTCTGGGATAGACTTTATCTTTCACACGGTCCGTGGCTGTTGGAGTAGACTTTATCTTTCACACGGTCCATGGCTGTGGGAATAGACTTTATGTTTCACACGTTCCGTGGCTGTGGGAATAGCCTGCATCTTTCACACGGTCCGTGCCTGTGGGGTAGAGTTTATCTTTCACACGGTCCGCGGCTGTGGGATAGACTTTATCTTTCACATGCTACGTGGCCCTGGGATAGACTTTATCTTTCACACGGTCCGTGGCTTTGGGGTAGACTTTATCTTTCACATGATCCATGCCTGTGGGATAGACTTTTTCACACGGTCCATGCCTGTTGGATAGACTTTATCTTTCACACGGTCCGTGCCTTTGGGATAGACTTCATCTTTCACACGGTCCGTTGCTGTGGGGCAGACTTTATCTTTCATACGGTCCGTGTCTGTGGGATAGACTTTATCTTTCACACGGCCCGTGCCTGTGGGGTAGACTCTATCTTTCACACGGTCCATGGCTGTGGGAATAGACTTTATCTTTCACATGGTTTGTGCCTGTGGGATAGACTTTATCTTTCACATGGACCGTGGCAGTGGGGTAGACTTTATCTTTCACACGGTCCATTCCTGTGGGATAGACTTTTTCACACGGTCCGTGGCTTTTGGGTAGACTGTATCTTTCACATGGTCCGTGGCTGTGGGAGTAGTCTTTATCTCTCACACGGTCCGTGGCTGTGGGAATAGACTTTATGTTTCGCAAGGTCCGTGGCTCTGGGAATAGAATTTATCTTTCACATGGTCCGTGGCTGTGGGGTAGACTTTATCTTTCATACGGTCCGTGCCTGTGGGATAGACTTTATCTTTCACATGGTCCGTGGCTGTGGTATAGACTGTATCTTTCACACGGTCCGTGCCTGTGGGATAGACTTTATCTTCCACACGGTCCGTGGCTGTGGGATACACTTTACCTTTCACACGGTCCGTGGCTGTGGGGTAGACTTTATCTTTCACACGGTCCGTGGCTGTGGGGGAGACTTTATCTTTCACACGGTCCGTGGCTGTGTGGTAGACTTTATCTTTCATAAGTCCGTGGCGTGAGGTGACTTTCACTCAACAGTCCGTGCCTGTGGATAGACTTTATCTTTCAACAGTCCGTGCTTGTGGGTAGACTTTATCTTTCACATGGTCTGCTGTGGGGTAGACTTTATCTTTCAAAACGGTGCTGGCTGTGGTAGACATATCTTTACAAGTCCGTGGATTTGTGAGACTTATCTTTCACACGGCCATGGCTGTGGGAGACTTTATCTTTCACATGTCCGTGCTGTGGGGTAGACTTTATCTTTCACACGGTGCGTGGCTGTGGGATAGCTTTATCTTTCACACGGTCCGTGGCTGTGGGGTAGACTTTATCTTTCACACGGTGCGTGGCGTGGGAAACTAGACTTATCTTTCACACTGTCCGTGCCTGTGGGAAAGACTTTATCTTTCACACGGTCCGTGGCTGTGTGGTAGACTTTATCTTTCACACGGTCCGTTGCCTGTGGGATAGACTTTATCTTTCACACGGTCCATGCCTGAGGGATAGACTTTTTCACACGGTCCATGCCTGTGGGAAAGACTTTCTCTTTCACACGGTCCGTGGCTGTGGAAATAGACATTATCTTTCACATGGTTTGTGCCTGTGGGATAGACTTTATCTTTCACATGGTCCGTGGCAGTGGGGTAGACTTTATATTTCACACGGTCCATTCCTGTGGGATAGACTTTTTCACACGGTCCGTGGCTGTGGGGTAGACTGTATCTTTCACATGGTCCTTGGCTGTGGGAGTAGTTTTTATCTCTCACACGGTCCGTGGTTGTGGGAATAGACTTTATGTTTCACAAGGTCCGTGGCTCTGGGAATAGAATTTATCTTTCACATGGTCCGTGGCTGTGGGGAAGACTTTATCTTTCATACGGTCTGTGCCTGTGGGATAGACTTTATCTTTCACATGGTCCGTTGCTGTGGTATACACTTTATCTTTCTCACGGTCCGTGGCTGTGGGATAGACTTTATCTTTCACACGGTCCAATGCCTGTCGGATAGAACTCTATCTTTTCACATGGTCCGTGGCTGTGGGATAGCCTCTATCTTTCACACGGTCCGTGGTGTGGGAATAGACTCTATCTTTCACACGGTCCATGGCTGTGGGATAGACTCTATCTTTCACACGCTCTGTGGCTCTGGGATAGACTTTATCTTTCACACGGTCCGTGGCTGTTGGAGTAGACTTTATCTTTCACACGGTCCATGGCTGTGGGAATAGAGTTTATGTTTCACACGTTCCGTGGCTGTGGGAATAGCCTGCATCTTTCACACGGTCCGTGCCTGTGGGGTAGAGTTTATCTTTCAAACGGTCCGCGGCTGTGGGATAGACTTTATCTTTCACACGCTACGTGGCCCTGGGATAGACTTTATCTTTCACACGGTCCGTGGCTTTGGGGTAGACTTTATCTTTCACATGGTTCATGCCTGTGGGATAGACTTTTTCACACGGTCCGTGCCTGTGGGATAGGCTTTATCTTTCACACGGTCCGTGCCTGTGGGATAGACTTCATCTTTCACACGGTCCGTTGCTGTGGGGCAGACTTAATCTTTCACACGGTCCGTGTCTGTGGGATAGACTCTATCTTTCACATGGTCTGTGCCTGTGGGATAGACTCTATCTTTCACACGGTCCATGGCTGTGGGAATAGACTTTATCTTTCATACGGTCCATGCCTGTCGGATAGACTCTATCTTTTACATGGTCCGTGGCTGTGGGATAGCCTCTATCTTTCACACGGTCCGTGACTGTGGGAATAGACTCTATCTTTCACACGGTCCATGGCTGTGGGATAGACTCTATCTTTCACATGCTCTGTGGCTCTGGGATAGACTTTATCTTTCACACGGTCCGTGGCTGTTGGAGTAGACTTTATCTTTCACACGGTCCATGGCTGTGGGAATAGACTTTATGTTTCACACGTTCCGTGGCTGTGGGAATAGCCTGCATCTTTCACACGGTCCGTGCCTGTGGGGTAGAGTTTATCTTTCACACGGTCCGCGGCTGTGGGATAGACTTTATCTTTCACACGCTACGTGGCCCTGGGATAGACTTTATCTTTCACACGGTCCGTGGCTTTGGGGTAGACTTTATCTTTCACATGGTCCATGCCTGTGGGATAGACTTTTTCACACGGTCCGTGCCTGTGGGATAGGCTTTATCTTTCACACGGCCCGTGCCTGTGGGATAGACTTTATCTTTCACACGGTCCGTGGCTGTGAGATAGACTTTTTCACACGGTCCGTGCCTGTGGGATAGACTTTAACTTTCACATGGCCTGTGGCTGTCGGGTAGACTTTAACTTTCACATGGCATGTGGCTGTGGGATAGCCTCTATCATTCACACAGTCCGTGACTGTGGGAATAGACTCTATCTTTCACAGGGTCCATGGCTGTGGGATAGACTTTATCTTTCACACGGTCCGTGGCTGTGGGGTAGACTTTATTTTTCACACGGTCCGTGGCTGTGGTATGTAGACTTTGTCTTTCACACGGTCCGTGGCTGTGGGAATAGACTTTTTGTTTCACAAGGTCCGTGGCTCTGCGAATAGACTTTATCTTTCACATGGTCCGTGGCTGTGGGGTAGACTTTATCTTTCACACGGTCCGTGCCTGTGGGATAGACTTTATCTTTCACATGGTCTGTGGCTCTGGTATAGACTTTATCTTTCACACGGTAATTGGCTGTGGGATAGAATTTTTCACACGGTCCGTGCCTGTGGGATAGACTCTGATACTGCCAATAGTCTGGTCGCCTGTGGGAATAGACTCTATCTTTCACACGGTCCAGTGGCCGTGTGGGTAAAACTTTATCTTTCACACGGTCCGGTGGCTGTGGATAAGACTTTTTTTCACATGGCGTCCGTGGTTGTGGGTAGACTTTAATCTTCACATGGTCCGCGTGCCTGTTGGGATAGACTCTTCTTTCACTGGTCGCGTGCCTTGTGGATAGACTCTGTCTTTCGAAATGGTCCCGTTGCTGTGGGATTAAACTCTATCTTTCACACGGTCCATGGCTGTGGGGTGGACTTTTCTTTAACAATGGTCTGTGGATGTGGGGTAGACTTTTTATCTTTCACACGGTATGTGGCTGTGGGGCACCCAAATAGATTTATCTTTCACACGGTCTTGGCTGTGGGTAGACTTTATCTTTTCAAACTGGTCCGTGGCCTTGTGTGGTGGTTAGACTTTATCTTTCACACGGTCCGTGCCTGTGGGATAGACTATCTTTCACACGGTCCATGCCTGACGGATAGACTTTTTCACACGGTCCGTGCCTGTGGGAAAGACTTTCTCTTTCACACGGTCTGTGGCTGTGGAAATAGACATTATCTTTCACATGGTTTGTGCCTGTGGGATAGACTTTATCTTTCACATGGTCCGTGGCAGTGGGGTAGACTTTATATTTCACACGGTCCATTCCTGTGGGATAGACTTTTTCACACGGTCCGTGGCTGTGGGGTAGACTGTATCTTTCACATGGTCCTTGGCTGTGGGAGTAGTTTTTATCTCTCACACGGTCCGTGGTTATGGGAATAGACTTTATGTTTCACAAGGTCCGTGGCTCTGGGAATAGAATTTATCTTTCACATGGTCCGTGGCTGTGGGGAAGACTTTATCTTTCATACGGTCTGTGCCTGTGGGATAGACTTTATCTTTCACATGGTCCGTTGCTGTGGTATACACTTTATCTTTCTCACGGTCCGTGGCTGTGGGATAGACTTTATCTTTCACACGGTCCGTGCCTGTGGGATAAACTTTATGTTTCACACGGTCCGTGGCTGTGCGATAGACTTTTTCACACGGTTCGTGCCTGTGGGATAGACTTTATCTTTCACACGGTCCGTGGTTGTGGGATAGACTTTATCTTTCACTCGGTCCATGCCTGTGGGTAGAGTTTATCTTTCGCATGATCCGTGCCTGTGGGATAAACTTTATCTTTCACACGGTCCGTGGCTGTGGGATAGACTTTACCTTTCACAAGGTACGTACCTGTGGGATAGACTTTATCTCTCACATGGTCCGTGCCCCTAGGACAGACTTTATCTTTCACACGGTCCTTGGCTGTGGGGTAAACTTTATTTTTCACATGGTCCGTGGCTGTGGTAGTACACTTTATCTTTCACACGGTCCGTGGCTGTGGGAATAGACTTTATGTTTCACACGGTCCGTGGCTCTGGAATAGACTTTATCTTTCACACGGTCCGTGCCTGTGGGGTAGACTTTATCTTTCACACGGTCCGTGCCTGAGGGATAGACTCTATCTTGCACATGGTCTGTCGCTGTGGGAATAGACTCTATCTTTCACACGGACCATCACTGTCGGTTAGACTTTATCTTTCACACGGTCCCTGGCTGTGGGGTAGACTTTATCTTTCACACGGTCCGTGGTTGTCGGATAGACTTTATCTTTCACACGGTCCGTGCCTGTGGGATAGACTTTTTCACACGGTCTGTGGCTGTGGGTTAGACTTTATCTTTCACATGGTCCGTGGCTTTGGGAGTATTCTTATCTTTCACACGGTCCGTGGCTCTGGGAATAGACTTTATGTTTCACAAGGTACGTGGCTCTGGGAATAGAATTAATCTTTCACATGGTCCGTGGCTCTGGGGTAGAATTTATCTTTCATACGGTCCGTGCCTGTGGGATAGACTTTATATTTCACACGGTCCATGCCTGTGGAATAGACTTTATCTTTCACACGGTCCGTGCCTGTGGGATAGACTTTTTCACACGGTCCGTGCCTGTGGGATAGACTTTATCTTTCACACGGTCCGTGACTGTCGGATAGACTTTATCTTTCACATGATCCGTGGCTGTGGGAATAGACTCTATCTTTCACACGCTCCGTGCTTGTGGGATAGACTTTATGTTTCACACGGTCCGTGCCTTGGGATAGACTTTATCTTTCTCACGGTCCGTGGCTGTGAGGTAGACTTTATCTTTCACACGGTCCGTGCCTGTGGGATAGACTTTATCTTTCACACGTTCCGTGTCTGTGGGGTAGACTTTATCTTTCACACGGTCCCAGGCTGTGGGAGTAGACTTTATCGTTCATACGGTCCATGTCTGTGGAAATAGACTCTATGTTTCACAAGGTCCGTGGCTCTGGGAAGAGACTTTATCTTTCACATCGTCCGTGGCTGTGGGGTAGACTTTATCTTTCACATGGTCCGTGGCTGTGGGATAGACTTTATCTTTCACATGGTCCGTGGCTGTGGAGTAGACTTTAACTTTCACATGGCCTGTGGCTGTGGGATAGCCTCTATCATTCACACAGTCCGTGGCTGTGGGAATAGACTCTATCTTTCACAGGGTTCATGGCTGTGGGACAGACTTTATCTTTCACACGGTCCGTGGCTGTGGGGTAGGCTTTATCTTTCACACGGTCCGTGGCTGTGGAGTAGACTTCATCTTTCACACGGTCCGTGGCTGTGGGTAGACTTTATCTTTCACACGGTCCGTGGCTGTAGGATAGACTTTATCTTTCACTCGGTCCGTGCTTGTGGGATAGACTTTTTCACACGGTCCTTGGCTGTGGGGTAGACTTTATCTTTCACATGGGCCGTGGCTTTGGGAGTAGTCTTTATGTTTCGCACAGGTCCGTGGCTGTGGGAATAGACTTTATGTTTCACAAGGTCCGTGGCTCTGGGAATAGAATTTATCTTTCACATGGTCCGTGGCTGTGTGATAGACTGTATCTTTCACACGGTCCGTGGCTGTGGGATGGACTTTATCTTTCACACGGTCCGTGCCTGTGGAATTTAGACTTTATCTTTCACACGGTCCGTGCCTCTAGGACAGACTTTATCTTTCACACGGTCCGTGCCTGTGGGATAGACTTTGTGGTGTGTAGACTTTAGCTTTCACACGGTCCGTGGCTGTGGGATAGACTTTATCTTTCACACGGTCCGTGGCTGTAGGATAGACTTTATCTTTCACACGGTCCGTGCTTGTGGGATAGACTTTTTCACACGGTCCTTGGCTGTGGGGTAGACTTTATCTTTCACATGGGCCGTGGCTTTGGGAGTAGTCTTTATGTTTCGCACAGGTCCGTGGCTGTGGGAATAGACTTTATGTTTCACAAGGTCCGTGGCTCTGGGAATAGAATTTATCTTTCACATGGTCCGTGGCTGTGTGATAGACTGTTCTTTCACACGGTCCGTGGCTGTGGGATGGACTTTATCTTTCACACCGGTCCGTGCCTGTGGAATAGACTTTTCTTTCACACGGTCCGTGCCTCTAGGACAGACTTTATCTTTCACACGGTCCGTGCCTGTGGGATAGACTTTTTCACACGGCCCGTGCCTGTGGGATAGACTTTATCTTTCACACAGTCCGTCGCTGTGGTAATAGACTCTATCTTTCAAGGGTTCATGGCTGTGGGATAGACATTATCTTTCACACGGTCCGTGGCTGTGGGGTAGACTTTATTTTTCACACGGTCCGTGGGGCTGTGGTAGTAGACTTTTCTTTCACACGGTCCGTGGCTGTGGTAGTAGACTTATCTTTCACACGGTCCGTGGCTGTAGGATAGACTTTATATTACACATACGGTCCATGCCTGTCGGATAGACTTTTTCACACGGTCCGTGGCTGTGGGAGTAGACTTTATCTTTCACATGGTCCGTGGCTGTGGGAATAGACTTTATGTTTCACACAGTCCGTGGCTCTGTGAATAGACTTTATCTTTCACACGGTCCGTGCCTGTGGGGTAGACTTTATCTTTCACATGGTCCGTGCCTGTGGGATAGACTCTATCTTGCACATGGTCTGTCGCTGTGGGAATAGACTCTATCTTTCACACGGTTCGTGCCTGTGGGATAAACTTTATCTTTCACACGGTCCATGGCTGTGGGATAGACTTTATCTTTCACACGGTCCGTGGCTCTGGGAATAGAGTTTATCTTTCTCACAGTCCGTGCCTTTGGGATAGACTTTAACATTCACACGGTCCGTGCCTGTGGGATAGACTCTATCTTTCACACGGTCTGTGGCTGTGGGATTAGACTCTATCTTTCACATGGTCCGTGGCTGTGGGATTAGGCTCTATCTTTCACATGGTCCATGGCTGTGGGGTAGACTTTATCTTTCACATGGTCCGTGGCTGTGGGGTAGACTTTATCATTCACATGGTCCGTGCCTGTGGGATAGACTCTATCTTTCACATGGTTCGTGCCTGTGGGATAGACTCTGTCTTTCAAATGGTCCGTTTCTGTGGGATTAGACTCTATCTTTCACACGGTCCATGGCTGTTGGATAGACTTTATCTTTCACACGGTCCGTGCCTGAGGGATAGACTTTATCTTTCACACGGTCCGTGGCTGTGGGGTAGACTTTATCTTTGACAAGGTCCCTTCCTGTGGGATAGACTTTATCTTTCACACCGTCCGTGCCTGTGGGATAGACATTATCTTTCACACGGTCCGTGGTTGTGGGATAGACTTTATCTTTCACACAGTCTGTGCCTGTGGGATAGACTTTATCTTTCACATGGTCCGTGGCTGTGGGATCGACTTTATCTTTCACACAGTCCGTTTCTGTGGGATAGACTTTATCTTTCACACGGTCCGTGCCTGTGGGATAGACTTTATCTTTCAAACGGTCCGTGGCTGTGGGGTAGACTTTATCTTTCACACGGCCCGTGGCTGTGGGGTAGTCTTTATCTTTCATATGGCCCCTTCCTGTGGGATAGACTTTATCTTTCACACGGTCTGTGCCTATGGAATAGACTTTGTCTTTCACACAGCCCGTGGCTGCGGGGTAGACTTTATCTTTCACACGGCCAGTGGCTGTGGATTAGACTTTATCTTTCACACGTTCCGTGCCTGTGGGGTAGTCTTTATCTTTCACACGGACCGTGCCTGTGGGATAGACTTTATCTTTCACATGTCCGGGCCTGTGGGATAGCCTCTATCATTCACCCGGTCCGTGGCTGTGGGATAGACTTTATCTTTCACATGGTCCATGCCTGTGGGATAGAGTTTTTCCCACAGTCCGTGGCTGTGGGATAGACTTTATCTTTCAGACGGTCCGTGGCTGTGGGATAGATTTTATCTTTCACACGCTCCATGGCTGTGGGGCAGATTTTATCTTTCACACGGTCCGTGGCTGTGGGGCAGACTTTATCTTTCACACGGCCCGTGTCTTGGGGTAGACTTTATCTTTCACACGGCCCGTGCTGTGGGGTAGACTTTATCTTTCACACGGTCCGTGGCTGTGGGGTAGACTTTATCTTTCACACGGTCCGTGGCTGTTTGATAGACTTTATCTTTCACACGGTCCGTGTCTGTGGGGTAGACTTTATCTTACTCACGGTCCGTGGCTGGGTGTTGACTTTATCTTTCACACGGTCCGTGGCTTTCGGATAGACTTTATCTTTCGCATGGTCCATGCCTGTGGGATAGACTTTATCATTCACTCGGTCCGTGCCTGTCCGATAGACTCTATTTCACACTCTCCGTGGCGCGGGATAGACTCTATCTTGCACATGGTCTGTGGTTGTGGGAATAGACTGTATTTTTCACAAGGTCCCTGGCTGTCGGGTAGAATTTATCTTTCACACGGTCCGTGGCTGCGAGGTAGACTTTATCTTTCACACGGTCCGAGGCTGTGCGATAGACTGTATCTTTCACACAGTCCGTGCCTGTGGAATAGACTTTATCTTTCACACGGTCCGTGGCTGTGGGATAGAGTTTATCTGTCACTCGGTCGGTGCCTGTGGGATCGACTTTATCTTTTACACGGTCCGTGGCTGTGGGGTAGACTTTATCTTTCACACTGTCCATGGCTGTGGGATAGACTTTATATTTCACACGGTCCGTGGCTGTTGAATAAACTTTATCTTTCACACGGACCGTCCCTGTGGGATAGACTTTATCTTTCACACGGTCCGTGCCTGTGGGATAGACTTTTTCACACAGTCCATTGCTGTGGGATAGACTTTATCTTTCACACGGTCCGTGCCTGTGGGATAGACTTTATCTTTCACACGGTCCATGGCTGTGGGATAGACTTTATCTTTCAATCGGTCAGTGGCTGTGGGTTAGACTTTATCTTTCACATGGGCCGTGACTGTGGGAGTAGTCTTTGTCTTTCACACGGTCCGTGGCTATGCGAATAGACTTTATGTTTCAGAAGGTCCGTGGCTCTGGGAATAGAATTTATCTTCGACATGGTCCCTGGCTGTGGGGTAGACTTTATCTTTCATACGGTCCGTGCCTGTGGGATAGACTTTATCTTTCACATGGTCCGTGGCTGTGGTATAGACTTTATCTTTCACACGGTCCGTGCCTGTGGGATAGACTTTATCTTTCGCATGGTCCGTGCCTGTGGGATAGACTTTATCTTTCACACGGTCCGTGCCTGTGAGATAGACTCTATCTTTCACACTGTCCGTGGCTGTGGGATAGACTCTATCTTGCACGTGGTCAGTGGCTGTGGGAATAGACTGTATCTTTCACACGGTCCCTGGCTGTGGGGTAGACTTTATCTTTCACACGGTCCAAATCTGCGGGGTAGACTTTATCTTTCACACGGTCCGTGGCTGTGGGAATAGAATTTATCTTTCACATGGTCCGTGGCTGTGGTATAGACTTTACCTTTCATTCGGTCCGTGCCTGTGGGATAGACTTTATCTTTCACATGGTCCCTGGCTGTGGTATAGACTTTATCTTTCACACGGTCCGTGGCTGTGGGATAGACTTTATCTTTCGCATGGTCCGTGCCTGTGGGATAGACTTTATCTTTCACACGGTCCGTGCCTGTGAGATAGACTCTATCTTTCACACTGTCCGTGGCTGTGGGATAGAGTCTATCTTGCACGTGGTCAGTGGCTGTGGGAATAGACTGTATCTTTCACACGGTCCCTGGCTGTGTGGTAGACTTTATCTTTCACACGGTCCGTATCTGCGGGGTAGACTTTATCTTTCACACGGTCAGTGGCTGTGCAATAGACTGTATCTTTCACAGGGTCCGCGCCTGTGGGATAGACTTTATCTTTCACACGGTCCGTGGCTGTGGGATAGACTTTATCTTTCACCCGGTCCGTGCCTGTGGGATAGAACTTTTTTTTCACACGTCCGTGCCTGTGGGATAGACTTTATCTTTCACACGGTCCGTGGCTGTGGGATAGACTATCTTTCACACGGTCCGTGGCTGTGGGGCAGACTTTATCTTTCACACGGTCCATGTCTGTGGGGTAGACTTTATATTTCACACTGCCCGTGCCTGTGGGGTAGACTTTATCTTTCACACGGTCCGTGGCTGTGGGGTAAACTTTATCTTTCACACGGTCCGTGGCTGTTTGATAGACTTTATCTTTTACACGGTCCGTGTCTGTTGGGTAGACTTTATCTGACTCACGGTCCGTGGCTGTGGGGTTGACTTTGTCTTTCACACGGTCCGTGGCTGTGGGATAGACTTTATCTTTCTCATGGTCCGTACCTGTGGGATAGACTTTATCTTTCACATGGTCCATGGTTGTGGGATAGACTTTTTCACACGGTCCGTGCCTCTAGGACAGACTTTATCTTTCACACGGTCCGTGCCTGTGGGATAAACTTTTTCACAAGGTCCGTGGCTGTGGGATAGACTTTATCTTTCACACGGTCCGTGGTTGTGGTATAGACTTTTTCACACGGTCCGTGCCTGTGGGATAGACTTTATCTTTCACACGGTCCATTCCTGTGGGATAGACTTTGTCTTTCACACGGTAGACTTTATCTTTTCACACGGTCCGTGGGCTTGTGGATAGACTCTATCTTTCACATAGTCTGTGCCTGTGGGATAGACTCTAACTTTCACACGGTCCATGGCTGTGGGAATAGACTTTATCTTTCACACGGTCCATGCCTGTCGGATATACTCTATCTTTCACATGGTCCGTGGCTGTGGGATAGCCTCTATCTTTCACAGGGTCCGTGGCTGTGGGAATAGACTCTATCTTTCACACGGTCCATGGCTGTGGGATAGACTCTATCTTTCACACGCTCTGTGGCTCTGGGATAGACTTTATCTTTCACACGGTCCGTGGCTGTTGGAGTAGACTTTATCTTTCACACGGTCCATGGCTGTGGGAATAGACTTTATGTTTCACACGTTCCGTGGCTGTGGGAATAGCCTTCATCTTTCACACGGTCCGTGCCTGTGGGGTAGAGTTTATCTTTCACATGGTCCGCGGCTGTGGGATAGACTTTATCTTTCACACGCTACGTAGCCCTGGGATAGACTTTATCTTTCACACGGTCCGTGGCTTTGGGGTAGACTTTATCTTTCACATGGTCCATGCCTGTGGGATAGACTTTTTCACACGGTCCGTGCCTGTGGGATAGGCTTTATCTTTCACACGGTCCGTGCCTGTGGGATAGACTTCAGCTTTCACACGGTCCGTTGCTGTGGGACAGACTTTATTTTTCACACGGTCCGTTTCTGTGGGATAGACTCTATCTTTCACATGGTCTGTGCCTGTGGGATAGACTCTATCTTTCACACGGTCCATGGCTGTGGGAATAGACTTTATCTTTCACACGGTCCATGCCTGTCGGATAGACTCTATCTTTCACATGGTTCGTGGCTGTGGGATAGCCTCTATCTTTCACACGGTCCGTGGCTGTGGGAATAGACTGTATCTTTCACACGGTCCATGGCTGTGGGATAGACTCTATCTTTCACACGCTCCGTGGCTCTGGGATAGACTTTATCTTTCACACGGTCTGTGGCTGTTGGAGTAGACTTTATTTTTCACACGGTCCATGGCTGTGGGAATAGACTTTATGTTTCACACGTTCCGTGGCTGTGGGAATAGCCTGCATCTTTCACACGGTCCGTGCCTGTGGGGTAGAGTTTATCTTTCACACGGTCCGCGGCTGTGGGATAGACTTTATCTTTCACATGCTACGTGGCCCTGGGATAGACTTTATCTTTCACACGGTCCGTGGCTTTGGGGTAGACTTTATCTTTCACATGATCCATGCCTGTGGGATAGACTTTTTCACACGGTCCATGCCTGTTGGATAGAGTTTATCTTTCACACGGTCCGTGCCTTTGGGATAGACTTCATCTTTCACACGGTCCGTTGCTGTGGGGCAGACTTTATCTTTCATACGGTCCGTGTCTGTGGGATAGACTTTATCTTTCACACGGCCCGTGCCTGTGGGGTAGACTCTATCTTTCACACGGTCCATGGCTGTGGGAATAGACTTTATCTTTCACATGGTTTGTGCCTGTGGGATAGACTTTATCTTTCACATGGACCGTGGCAGTGGGGTAGACTTTATCTTTCACACGGTCCATTCCTGTGGGATAGACTTTTTCACACGGTCCGTGGCTTTTGGGTAGACTGTATCTTTCACATGGTCCGTGGCTGTGGGAGTAGTCTTTATCTCTCACACGGTCCGTGGCTGTGGGAATAGACTTTATGTTTCGCAAGGTCCGTGGCTCTGGGAATAGAATTTATCTTTCACATGGTCCGTGGCTGTGGGGTAGACTTTATCTTTCATACGGTCCGTGCCTGTGGGATAGACTTTATCTTTCACATGGTCCGTGGCTGTGGTATAGACTGTATCTTTCACACGGTCCGTGCCTGTGGGATAGACTTTATCTTCCACACGGTCCGTGGCTGTGGGATACACTTTACCTTTCACACGGTCCGTGGCTGTGGGGTAGACTTTATCTTTCACACGGTCCATGGCTGTGGGGTAGACTTTATCTTTCACACGGTCCGTGGCTGTGTGGTAGACTTTATCTTTCATACAGTCCGTGGCTGTGAGGTAGACTTTACACTCACACAGTCCGTGCCTGTGGGATAGACTTTATCTTTCAAACAGTCCGTGCTTGTGGGATAGACTTTATCTTTCACATGGTCCGTGGCTTTTTGGTAGACTTTATCTTTCACATGGTCCGTGGCTGTGGGGTAGACTTTATCTTTCACACGGTGCGTGGCTGTGGGTAGACACTATCTTTCACAAGGTCCGTGGATTTGTGTAGACTTTATCTTTCACACGGCCCGTGGCTGTGGGGTAGACTTTATCTTTCACACGATCCGTGGCTGTGGGATAGACTTTGTCTTTCACACGGTCCGTGGCTGTGGGATAGACTTTATCTTTCCACGGTCCGTGCTTGTGGGATAGACTTTATCTTTCACACAGTCTGTGGCTGTGGGGTAGACTTTATCTTTCACACGGTCCGTGGCTGTGGAACAGACTCTATCTTTCACACTGTCCGTGCCTGTGGGAGACTTTATCTTTTCACACGTCCGGTGGCTGGTGGCGGTAGACTTTATCTTTCACACGGTCCGTGCCTGTGGGATAGATCTTTATCTTTCACACGGTCCATGCCTGAGGGATAGACCTTTTTCACAAGCGGGTCCATGCCTGTGGGAAAGACTTTCTCTTCACAACGGTCCGTGGCTGTGGAAATAGACATTAATCTTTCACATGGTTTGTGGCTGTGGGATAGACTTTTATCTTTTCCACATGGTCCGTGGGCAGTGGGGTAGACTTTAATATTTCAACACGGTCGCATTCCTGTGGGATAAGAGCTTTTTCACAACGGTCCGTGGCTGTGGGTAGACTGTATCTTTTCACATCGGTCCTTGTCTGTGGGACTAGTTTTTATCTCTCACACGGTCCGTGGGTTGTGGGAAAATAGACTTTTATGTTTCACAAGGTCCGTGGTCTGGGAATAGAATTTTATCTTTCACATGGTCCGTGGCTGTGGGGAAAGACTTTATCTTTTCATAGCGGTCCTGTGCCTGTGGGATAGACTTATTCTTTCATGGTCCGTTGCTGTGGTATACACTTTATCTTTCTCACGGTCCGTGGCTGTGGGTAGACTTTATCTTTCCACACGGTCCATGCGTTCGGATTAGACTCTATCTTCCCATGGTCCGTGGCTGTGGGATAGCCTCTATCTTTCACACGGTCCGTGGCTGTGGGAATAGACCTCTATCTTTCACACGGTCCATGGCTGTGGGATAGACTCTATCTTTCACACGCTCTGTGGCTCTGGGATAGACTTTATCTTTCACACGGTCCGTGGCTGTTGGAGTAGACTTTATCTTTCACACGGTCCATGGCTGTGGGAATAGAGTTTATGTTTCACACGTTCCGTGGCTGTGGGAATAGCCTGCATCTTTCACACGGTCCGTGCCTGTGGGGTAGAGTTTATCTTTCAAACGGTCCGCGGCTGTGGGATAGACTTTATCTTTCACACGCTACGTGGCCCTGGGATAGACTTTATCTTTCACACGGTCCGTGGCTTTGGGGTAGACTTTATCTTTCACATGGTTCATGCCTGTGGGATAGACTTTTTCACACGGTCCGTGCCTGTGGGATAGGCTTTATCTTTCACACGGTCCGTGCCTGTGGGATAGACTTCATCTTTCACACGGTCCGTTGCTGTGGGGCAGACTTTATCTTTCACACGGTCCGTGTCTGTGGGATAGACTCTATCTTTCACATGGTCTGTGCCTGTGGGATAGACTCTATCTTTCACACGGTCCATGGCTGTGGGAATAGACTTTATCTTTCACACGGTCCATGCCTGTCGGATAGACTCTATCTTTTACATGGTCCGTGGCTGTGGGATAGCCTCTATCTTTCACACGGTCCGTGACTGTGGGAATAGACTCTATCTTTCACACGGTCCATGGCTGTGGGATAGACTCTATCTTTCACATGCTCTGTGGCTCTGGGATAGACTTTATCTTTCACACGGTCCGTGGCTGTTGGAGTAGACTTTATCTTTCACACGGTCCATGGCTGTGGGAATAGACTTTATGTTTCACACGTTCCGTGGCTGTGGGAATAGCCTGCATCTTTCACACGGTCCGTGCCTGTGGGGTAGAGTTTATCTTTCACACGGTCCGCGGCTGTGGGATAGACTTTATCTTTCACACGCTACGTGGCCCTGGGATAGACTTTATCTTTCACACGGTCCGTGGCTTTGGGGTAGACTTTATCTTTCACATGGTCCATGCCTGTGGGATAGACTTTTTCACACGGTCCGTGCCTGTGGGATAGGCTTTATCTTTCACACGGCCCGTGCCTGTGGGATAGACTTTATCTTTCACACGGTCCGTGGCTGTGAGATAGACTTTTTCACACGGTCCGTGCCTGTGGGATAGACTTTAACTTTCACATGGCCTGTGGCTGTCGGGTAGACTTTAACTTTCACATGGCATGTGGCTGTGGGATAGCCTCTATCATTCACACAGTCCGTGACTGTGGGAATAGACTCTATCTTTCACAGGGTCCATGGCTGTGGGATAGACTTTATCTTTCACACGGTCCGTGGCTGTGGGGTAGACTTTATTTTTCACACGGTCCGTGGCTGTGGTTAGTAGAGCTTTGTCTTTCACACGTCCGTGGCTGTGGGATAGACTTTATGTTTACACAGTCCGTGGCTTGCGGAATAGACTTTATCTTTCACACGGTCGTGCCTGTGGGGTAGACTTTATCTTTCACATGGTCCTTGCCTGTGGGATAGACTCTATCTTGCACATGGTCTGTCGTTTGGAATAGACTTATCTTTCACACGTCGCTGTGCCTTGTGGGGTAGAACTTTATCTTTCACATGGTGCTTGCCTTGTGGGATAGTGAGGTCTTGCACATAGTCTGTCCGCTGTGGGAATAGACATCTATCTTTCACACGGTCCGTGGCCTGGTGGGATAAACTTTATCTTTCACAGCGGGTCCGTGGCTGTGGGATAGACTTTATCTTTGCACATGGTTCCGTGTTGTGGGTAGAGCTTTATCATTCACATGGTCCGTGCCTGTGGGATAGACTCTATCTTTCACATGGTCGTGCCTGTGGGATAGCTCTGTCTTTCAAATGGTCCGTTGCTGTGGGATTAAACTCTATCTTTCACACGGTCCATGGCTGTGGGTGGACTTTTATTTTAACATTGGTCTGTGATGTGGGGTAGACTTTAATCTTTTACACGGTATGTGGCTGTGGGTAGATTTTATTCTTTCACACGGTCCCTTGGCTTGTGGGATAGACTTTATCTTTCAAATGGTCCGTGCTGTGCGGTAGACTTTATCTTTCACACGGTCCGTGCCTGTGGGATAGACTATCTTTCACACGGTCCATGCCTGACGGATAGACTTTTTCACACGGTCCGTGCCTGTGGGAAAGACTTTCTCTTTCACACGGTCTGTGGCTGTGGAAATAGACATTATCTTTCACATGGTTTGTGCCTGTGGGATAGACTTTATCTTTCACATGGTCCGTGGCAGTGGGGTAGACTTTATATTTCACACGGTCCATTCCTGTGGGATAGACTTTTTCACACGGTCCGTGGCTGTGGGGTAGACTGTATCTTTCACATGGTCCTTGGCTGTGGGAGTAGTTTTTATCTCTCACACGGTCCGTGGTTATGGGAATAGACTTTATGTTTCACAAGGTCCGTGGCTCTGGGAATAGAATTTATCTTTCACATGGTCCGTGGCTGTGGGGAAGACTTTATCTTTCATACGGTCTGTGCCTGTGGGATAGACTTTATCTTTCACATGGTCCGTTGCTGTGGTATACACTTTATCTTTCTCACGGTCCGTGGCTGTGGGATAGACTTTATCTTTCACACGGTCCGTGCCTGTGGGATAAACTTTATGTTTCACACGGTCCGTGGCTGTGCGATAGACTTTTTCACACGGTTCGTGCCTGTGGGATAGACTTTATCTTTCACACGGTCCGTGGTTGTGGGATAGACTTTATCTTTCACTCGGTCCATGCCTGTGGGTAGAGTTTATCTTTCGCATGATCCGTGCCTGTGGGATAAACTTTATCTTTCACACGGTCCGTGGCTGTGGGATAGACTTTACCTTTCACAAGGTACGTACCTGTGGGATAGACTTTATCTCTCACATGGTCCGTGCCCCTAGGACAGACTTTATCTTTCACACGGTCCTTGGCTGTGGGGTAAACTTTATTTTTCACATGGTCCGTGGCTGTGGTAGTACACTTTATCTTTCACACGGTCCGTGGCTGTGGGAATAGACTTTATGTTTCACACGGTCCGTGGCTCTGGAATAGACTTTATCTTTCACACGGTCCGTGCCTGTGGGGTAGACTTTATCTTTCACACGGTCCGTGCCTGAGGGATAGACTCTATCTTGCACATGGTCTGTCGCTGTGGGAATAGACTCTATCTTTCACACGGACCATCACTGTCGGTTAGACTTTATCTTTCACACGGTCCCTGGCTGTGGGGTAGACTTTATCTTTCACACGGTCCGTGGTTGTCGGATAGACTTTATCTTTCACACGGTCCGTGCCTGTGGGATAGACTTTTTCACACGGTCTGTGGCTGTGGGTTAGACTTTATCTTTCACATGGTCCGTGGCTTTGGGAGTATTCTTATCTTTCACACGGTCCGTGGCTCTGGGAATAGACTTTATGTTTCACAAGGTACGTGGCTCTGGGAATAGAATTAATCTTTCACATGGTCCGTGGCTCTGGGGTAGAATTTATCTTTCATACGGTCCGTGCCTGTGGGATAGACTTTATATTTCACACGGTCCATGCCTGTGGAATAGACTTTATCTTTCACACGGTCCGTGCCTGTGGGATAGACTTTTTCACACGGTCCGTGCCTGTGGGATAGACTTTATCTTTCACACGGTCCGTGACTGTCGGATAGACTTTATCTTTCACATGATCCGTGGCTGTGGGAATAGACTCTATCTTTCACACGCTCCGTGCTTGTGGGATAGACTTTATGTTTCACACGGTCCGTGCCTTGGGATAGACTTTATCTTTCTCACGGTCCGTGGCTGTGAGGTAGACTTTATCTTTCACACGGTCCGTGCCTGTGGGATAGACTTTATCTTTCACACGTTCCGTGTCTGTGGGGTAGACTTTATCTTTCACACGGTCCCAGGCTGTGGGAGTAGACTTTATCGTTCATACGGTCCATGTCTGTGGAAATAGACTCTATGTTTCACAAGGTCCGTGGCTCTGGGAAGAGACTTTATCTTTCACATCGTCCGTGGCTGTGGGGTAGACTTTATCTTTCACATGGTCCGTGGCTGTGGGATAGACTTTATCTTTCACATGGTCCGTGGCTGTGGAGTAGACTTTAACTTTCACATGGCCTGTGGCTGTGGGATAGCCTCTATCATTCACACAGTCCGTGGCTGTGGGAATAGACTCTATCTTTCACAGGGTTCATGGCTGTGGGACAGACTTTATCTTTCACACGGTCCGTGGCTGTGGGGTAGGCTTTATCTTTCACACGGTCCGTGGCTGTGGAGTAGACTTCATCTTTCACACGGTCCGTGGCTGTGGGTAGACTTTATCTTTCACACGGTCCGTGGCTGTAGGATAGACTTTATCTTTCACTCGGTCCGTGCTTGTGGGATAGACTTTTTCACACGGTCCTTGGCTGTGGGGTAGACTTTATCTTTCACATGGGCCGTGGCTTTGGGAGTAGTCTTTATGTTTCGCACAGGTCCGTGGCTGTGGGAATAGACTTTATGTTTCACAAGGTCCGTGGCTCTGGGAATAGAATTTATCTTTCACATGGTCCGTGGCTGTGTGATAGACTGTATCTTTCACACGGTCCGTGGCTGTGGGATGGACTTTATCTTTCACACGGTACGTGCCTGTGGAATAGACTTTATCTTTCACACGGTCCGTGCCTCTAGGACAGACTTTATCTTTCACACGGTCCGTGCCTGTGGGATAGACTTTTTCACACGGCCCGTGCCTGTGGTGTAGACTTTAGCTTTCACACGGTCCGTGGCTGTGGGATAGACTTTATCTTTCACACGGTCCGTGGCTGTAGGATAGACTTTATCTTTCACACGGTCCGTGCTTGTGGGATAGACTTTTTCACACGGTCCTTGGCTGTGGGGTAGACTTTATCTTTCACATGGGCCGTGGCTTTGGGAGTAGTCTTTATGTTTCGCACAGGTCCGTGGCTGTGGGAATAGACTTTATGTTTCACAAGGTCCGTGGCTCTGGGAATAGAATTTATCTTTCACATGGTCCGTGGCTGTGTGATAGACTGTATCTTTCACACGGTCCGTGGCTGTGGGATGGACTTTATCTTTCACACGGTACGTGCCTGTGGAATAGACTTTATCTTTCACACGGTCCGTGCCTCTAGGACAGACTTTATCTTTCACACGGTCCGTGCCTGTGGGATAGACTTTTTCACACGGCCCGTGCCTGTGGGATAGACTTTATCTTTCACACAGTCCGTCGCTGTGGTAATAGACTCTATCTTTCACAGGGTTCATGGCTGTGGGATAGACATTATCTTTCACACGGTCCGTGGCTGTGGGGTAGACTTTATTTTTCACACGGTCCGTGGCTGTGGTAGTAGACTTTATCTTTCACACGGTCCGTGGCTGTGGTAGTAGACTTTATCTTTCACACGGTCCGTGGCTGTAGGATAGACTTTATATTACACACGGTCCATGCCTGTCGGATAGACTTTTTCACACGGTCCGTGGCTGTGGGAGTAGACTTTATCTTTCACACGGTCCGTGGCTGTGGGAATAGACTTTATGTTTCACACAGTCCGTGGCTCTGCGAATAGACTTTATCTTTCACACGGTCCGTGCCTGTGGGGTAGACTTTATCTTTCACATGGTCCGTGCCTGTGGGATAGACTCTATCTTGCACATGGTCTGTCGCTGTGGGAATAGACTCTATCTTTCACACGGTTCGTGCCTGTGGGATAAACTTTATCTTTCACACGGTCCATGGCTGTGGGATAGACTTTATCTTTCACACGGTCCGTGGCTCTGGGAATAGAGTTTATCTTTCTCACAGTCCGTGCCTTTGGGATAGACTTTAACATTCACACGGTCCGTGCCTGTGGGATAGACTCTATCTTTCACACGGTCTGTGGCTGTGGGATTAGACTCTATCTTTCACATGGTCCGTGGCTGTGGGATTAGGCTCTATCTTTCACATGGTCCATGGCTGTGGGGTAGACTTTATCTTTCACATGGTCCGTGGCTGTGGGGTAGACTTTATCATTCACATGGTCCGTGCCTGTGGGATAGACTCTATCTTTCACATGGTTCGTGCCTGTGGGATAGACTCTGTCTTTCAAATGGTCCGTTTCTGTGGGATTAGACTCTATCTTTCACACGGTACTCACAACCTGGACCATGTGAAAGATAAAGTCTACCCCACAGACACGGACCGTGTGAAAGATAAAGTCTATCCCACAACCACGGACCGTGTGAAAGATAAAGTCTACCCCACAGCCACGGACCGTGTGAAAGATAAAGTCTATCCAACAGGCACGGACCGTGTGAAAGATAAAGTCTACCCCACAGCCATGGACCGTGTGAAAGATAAAGTCTATCCCACAGGCACGGACCGTGTGAAAGATAGAGTCTATTCCCACAGCCACGTACCGTGTGAAAGATAAAGTGTATCCCACAACCACGGACCGTGTGAAAGGTAAAGTCTGTCCTAGAGGCACGCACCGTGTGAAAGATAAAGTCTATCCCACAGGCACATACCTTGTGAAAGATAAAGTCTATCCCACAACCACGGACCGTGTGAAAGATAAAGTCTATCCCATAGGCACGGATCATGTGAAAGATAAAGTCTATCCCACAGGCACGGACCGTGTGAAAGATAAAGTCTATCCCACAACCACGGACCATGTGAAAGATAAAGTCTATCCCACAGGCACGGACCGTGTGAAAAACTCTATCGCACAGCCACAGACCATGTGAAACATAAAGTCTATCCCACAGGCACGGACAGTGTGAAAGATAAAATCTATCCCACAGGCACGGACCGTATGAGAGATAAAGACTACTCCCACAGACACGGACCATGTGAAAGATACAGTCTATACCACAGCCACGGACCATGTGAAAGATAAATTCTGTTCCCAGAGCCACGGACCTTGTGAAACATAAAGTCTATTCCCACAGCCACGGACCGTGTGAGAGATAAAGACTACTCCCACAGCCACGGACCATGTGAAAGATACAGTCTACCCCACAGCCACGGACCGTGTGAAAAAGTCTATCCCACAGGAATGGACCGTGTGAAAAATAAAGTCTACTCCACTGCCACGGACCATGTGAAAGATAAAGTCTATCCCACAGGCACAAACCATGTGAAAGATAAAGTCTATTTCCACAGCCACGGACCATGTGAAAGATAAAGCCTATCCCACAGCCACGGACCATGTGAAAGATAAAGACTATCCCACAGGCACGTACGGTTTGAAAGATAGTCTATCCCACAGCCACGGACCTTGTGAAAAAGTCTATCCCACAGGCACGGACCGTGTGAAAGACAAAATCTGTCCAGATGCACGGACCATGTGAAAGATAAAGTTTACCCCACAGCCACAGACCGTGTCAAAGATAAAGTCTACCCCGCAGCCACGGGCCGAGTGAAAGAGAAAGTCTATCCCATAGGCACGGACCGTGTGAAAGATAAAGTCTATCCTACAAAAACGGGCCATATGAAAGATAAAGTCTACTCCACAGCCACGGGCCGTGTGAAAGATAAACTCTATCCAACAGGCATGGGCCGTGTGAAAGATAAAGTGTACCCCACAGCCACGGACCGTGTGAAAGATAAAGTCTACCCCACAGCCAGGGACCGTGTGAAAGATACAGTCTATTCCCACAGCCACAGACCATGTGCAAGATAGAGTCTATCACTCAGGCACGGACCGTGTGAACGATAAAGTCTACCCTACAGCCACGGACCGTGTGAAAGATAAAGTGTACCTCGCAGCAACGGGCCGTGTGAAAGATAAAGTGTACCCCACAGCCACGGACCGTGTGAAAGATAAAGTCTACCCCACAGCCAGGGACCATGTGAAAGATACAGTCTATTCCCACAGCCACAGACCATGTGCAAGATAGAGTCTATCCCTGAGGCACGGACCGAGTGAAAGATAAAGTCTAACCCACAGCCACGGACAGTGTGAATGATAGAGTCTGTTCCCACAGCCACGGACCGTGTGAAAGATTAAGTCTACCCCACAGCCACGGACCATGTGAAAGATAAAGTCTATCCCACAGGAACGGACCGTGGGAAAGAAAAAGACTATTTCCAGAGCCACGGACCGTGTGAAACATAAAGTCTATTCCTACATCCACGGACCATGTGAAAGATAAAGTCTACTCACACAGCCACGGACCATGTGAAAGATAGAGTCTATTCCCACAGCCACGGACCGTGTGAAAGATAGGGGCTATCCCACAGCCACGGACCATGTGAAAGACAGAGTCTATCCCACAGGCATGGACTCTGTGAAAGATAAAGGCTATTCACACAGCCACGGACCGTGTGAAAGATAAAGTCTAACACACAGCCATGGACCGTGTGAAAGATAGAGCCTATTCCCACAGCGACAGACCATGTGCAAGATAAAGTCTATCCCTCAGGCACGGACCGTGTGAAAGATAAAGTCTACCCCACAGGCACGGACCGTGTGAAAGATGAAGTCTATTCCCAGAGCCACGGAGAGTGTGAAATATAAAGTCTATTCCCAAAGCCACGGACCGTGTGAAAGATAAAGTCTACTACCACAGCAACGGACCGTGTGAAAAATAAAGTCTACCCCACAGCCAAGGACCGTGTGAAAGATAAAGTCTATGCCACAGCTATGGACCGTATGAAAGATAGAGTCTATTCCAACAGCCACAGACTGTGTGAAAGATAGAGGCTATCCCACAGCCATGGACCATGTAAAAGATAAAGTCTACCCCACAGCCACGGACCATGTGAAAGATCAAGTCTACCCCACAGCCACGGACCATGTGAAAGATAAAGTCTCTTCCCAGAGCCACGGACCTTGTGTAACATAAAGTCTATTCCCACAGACATGGACCGTATAAACGATAAAGTGTATCCACAGGCACGGACCGTGTGAAGAAAGTCCTATTCCACATGCACGGACCGCGGTGAAAGATAAACTTCTATCCCACAGCGCGGGACCGTTTGAAAAGTCATAATCTCACAGGCATGGACCATGTGAAAGACAATCTAACCCAAAGCACGGACCGTGTTGAAGACAAAGTCTATCCCACAGCCACGGACCGTGTGAAGTAAAGTCCATCCCAGAGCCACGGAGCGGTGAAAGATAATGTCTATCCCACACCACGGACCGTGTGAAAGATAAAGTCTATCACAGCCATTGGACCGTGTGAAAGAATAAAGTCTATCCACAGCCATGGACTTGTGTGAAAGATAGATTCTTATTCCCACGGCCACGGGCCTTGTTTGAAAGATAGAGGCTATCCCACAGCCACGGACCATGTGAAAGACAGAGTCTATCCGACAGGCATGGACCGTGTGAAAGATAAAGTCTGTTCCCACAGCCATGGACCGTGTGAAAGATAGAGTCTATCCCACAGGCACGGACCATGTGAAAGATAGAGTCTATCCCACAGCCACGGACCGTGTGAAAGATGAACTCTATCCCACAGGCACGGACCGTGTGAAAAAGTCTATCCCACAGGCATGGACCATGTGAAAGATAAAGTCTACCCCAAAGACACGGACCGTGTGAAAGATAAAGTCTATCTCACAGCCACGGACCGTGTGAAAGATAAAGTCTATCCCTGAGCCACGGAGCGTGTGAAAGATAAAGTCTAACCCACAGCCGCGGACCGTGTGAAAGATAAAGTCTACCCCACAGGCACGGACCGTGTGAAAGATGCAGGCTATTCCCACAGCCACGGAACGTGTGAAACATAAAGTCTATTCCCACAGCCATGGACCGTGTGAAAGATAAAGTCTACTCCAACAGCCACGGATCGTGTGAAAGATAAAGTGTATCCCAGAGCCACGGAGCGTGTGAAAGATAAAGTCTATCCGACAGCCATGGGCCGTGTGAAAGATAAAGTCTACCCCGCAGCCACGGGCCGTGTGAAAGACAAAGTCTATCCCAAAGGCACGGACCGTGTGCAACATAAAGTCTATCCTACAGGAACGGGCCGTATGAAAGATAAAGTCTACCCCACAGCCACGTGCCGTGTGAAAGATAAAGTCTACCCAATGGGCACGGGCCGTATGAAAGATAAAGTCTATCCCCGAGCCATGGACCGTGTGAAAGATAAAGTCTATCAAACAGCCACGGACCGTGTGAAAATTAAAGTTTACCCCACAGCCACGGACCGTGTGAAAGATAAAGTCTACCCCACAGCCATGGACCGTGTGAAAGATAAAGACTATCCCAGAGGCATGGACCATGAGAAAGATAAAGTCTATCCCACAGCCACGGACCGTGTGAAAGATAAAGTCAACCCAACAGCCACGGACCGTGAGTCAGATAATGTCTTCCCCACAGACACGGACCATGTGAAAGATAAAGTCTATCAAACACCCCGGACCATGTGAAAGATAAAGGTTACCCCACAGCCACGGACCGTGTGAAAGATAAAGTCTAACCCACAGGCACGTGCCGTGTGAAAGATAAAGTCTATCCCACAGACACGGACCGTGTGAAAGATAAAGTCTGCCCCACAGCAACGGACCATGTGAAAGATGAAGTCTATCCCACAGGCAGGGACCGTGTGAAAGATAAAGTCTATCCCACAGGCACGGACCGTGTTAAAGAGTCTATCCCACAGGCATGGACCATGTGAAAGGTAAAGTCTACCCCAAAGCCACGGACCGTGTGAAAGATAAAGTCTATCCCACAGCCACGGACCGTGTGAAAGATAAAGTCTATCCCAGTGCCACGTAGCGTGTGAAAGATAAAGTCAATCCCACAGCCGCGGAGCGTGTGAAAGATAAAGTCTACCCCACAGGCACGGACCGTGTGAAAGATGCAGGCTATTCCCACAGTCACGGAACGTGTGAAACTTAAAGTCTATTCCCACAGCCATGGACCGTGTGAAAGATAAAGTCTACTCCAACAGCCACAGACAGTGTGAAAGATAAAGTCTATCCCAGAGCCACGGAGCGTGTAAAAGATAAAGTCTATTCCCACAGCCATGGACCGTGTGAAAGATAGAGTCTATCCCACAGGCACGGACCATGTGAAAGATAGAGTCTATCCCACAGCCACGGACCGTGTGAAAGATAGAGTCTATCCCACAGGCACGGACCGTGTGAAAGATAAAGTCTATTCCCACAGCCACGGACCGTGTGAAACATAAAGTGTATTCCCACAGCTACGGACCGTGTGAAAAATAAAGTCTATTCCCACAATCACGGACCGTGTGAAACATAAAGTCTACCCTACAGCCACGGACCATGTGAAAGATAAAGTCTACCGCACAGCCACGGACGGTGTTAAAGATAAAGTCCACTTCACAGCCACGGGCCGTGTGAAAGATAAAGTCTATCAAACAGACAGGGACCGTGTGAAAAAGTCTATCCTACAGGCATGGACCATGTGAAAGATAAAGTCTACCCCAGAGCCACGGACCGTGTGAAAGATAGAGTCTATCCCACAGCCACGGACCGTGTGAAAGATAGAGTCTATCCCACAGCCACGGACCGTGTGAAAGATAGATTGTACCCCACAACCACGGACTGTGTGAAAGATAGAGTCTACCCCACAGCCACGGACCGTGTGAAAGATAGAGTCTATTCCCACAGCCATGTACCATGTGAAAGATAGAGTTTATCCCAGAGCCACGGACCGTGTGAAAGGTAGAGTCTATCACACAGGCACGGATGTGTGAAAGATAAAGTCTATTCCACAGGCACGGACAATGTGAAAGATCAAGTCTATCCCACAGGCACGGACCGTGTGAAGGATAAAGTCTATACCACAGCCACGGACCATGTGAAAGATAGAGTCTATCCCACAGCCACGGACCCTGTGATAGATAGAGTCTATCCCACAGGCACGGACTATGTGAAAGATAAAGTCTATTCCCACACGCACGGACCATGTAAAACATAAAGTCTATTCCCACAGCCACGGGCCGTGTGAAAGATAAAGTCTATCCCACAGCCACGGACCGTGTGAAAGATAAAGTCTATCCCACAGCCACGGACCGTGTGAAAGATAAAGTCTATCCCACAGCCACGGACCGTGTGAAAGATAACGTCTACCCCGCAGCCACGGACAGTGTGAAAGATAAAGTCTACCCCACAGCCAGGGACCGTGTGAAAAATACAGTCTATTCCCACAGCCAATGACCATGTGCAAGATAGAGTCTATTCCACAGCCACGGACAGTGTGAAAGATAAAGTCAACCCCACAGCCACGGAAGGTGAGTCAGATAAAGTCTACTCCACAGACACGGACCTTGTGAAAGATAAAGTCTATCCCACAGGCACGGACTGTGTGAAAGATATAGTCTATTCCCACAGCCACGGACCGTGTGAAAGATAAAGTCTATCCCACAGCCACGGACCATGTGAAAGATACAGTCTATCAAACAGGCACGTACCGTGGAAAGATACAGTCTATCCCACAGACACGGACAGTGTGCAAGATAAAGTCTATCATACAGTCACGGACCGTGTGAAAAAGTCTATCCCACAGCCACGGAACGAGTGAAAGATAAAGTCTATCCCACAGGCACGGACCGTGTGAAAGATATAGTCTATTCCCACAGTCACGGACCGTGTGAAAGATAAAGTCTATCCCACAGCCACGGACCATGTGAAAGATACAGTCTATCCCACAGGCACGTACCGTGTGAAAGATAATGTCTATCCCACAGTCACGGACCGTGTGAAAAAGTCTATCCCACAGCCACGGGCCGTGTGAAAGATAAAGTCTATTCCCACAGCCATGGACCGTGTGAAAGATAAAGTCTACTCCAACAGCCACAGACCGTGTGAAAGATAAAGTCTATCCCAGAGCCACGGAGCATGTGAAAGATAGAGTCTATCCCACAGCCATGGACCATGTGAAAGATAGAGGCTATCCCACAGCCACGGACCATGTGAAAGATAGAGTCTATCCGACAGGCATGGACCGTGTGAAAGATAAAGTCTATTCCCATAGCCACGGACCGTGTGAAACATAAAGTGTATTTCCACAGCCACGGACCGTGTGAAAAATAAAGTCTATTCCCACAGCCACGGACCGTGTGAAACATAAAGTCTACCCTACAGCCACGGACCATGTGAAAGATAAAGTCTACCGCACAGCCACGGACGGTGTTAAAGATAAAGTCCACTTCACAGCCACGGGCCGTGTGAAAGATAAAGTCTACCCCACAGCCACGGGCCGTGTGAAAGATAAAGTCTACACAAAGCCACGGACCTTGTGAAAGTTAAAGTCTACCCACAGCAACGCACCGTGTGAAAGATAAAGTCTACCCGACAGCCACGGACCGTGTGAAAGATAAAGTCTATACCAGAGCCACTGACCATGTGAAAGATATAGTCTATCCCACAGGCACGGACCGTGTGAAAGATAAAGTCTACCCCACAGCCGCGGACTGTATGAAAGATAAAGTCTACCACACAGCCACGGACCGTGTGAAAGTTAAAGTGTATCCCACAGCCATGGACCGTGTGAAAGATAAAGTCTATCCCACAGGCACGGACAATGTGAAAGATAAAGTCTATCCCACAGCCACGGACCGTGTGAAAAAGTCAATCCCACAGCCACGGACCATGTGAATGATAAGTCTTTCCCACAGGCACGGACCGTGTGAAAAGATAAAGTCTATCAACAGACAGGGACTGACTTTATCTTTCACACGGTCCGTGGCTGTGGGATAGACTTTATCTTTCTCATGGTCCATGCCTGTGGGATAGACTTTATCTTTCACACGGTCCATGGCTGTGGGGTAGACTTTATCTTGCACACGGTCCGTGGCTGTGGGAATAGACTTTATCTTGCACACGGTCCGTGGCTGTGGGAATAGACTTTATGTTTCACATGGTCCGTGACTGTGGGAATAGATTTTATCTTTCACATAGTCCGTGCATGTGGGATAGACTCTATCTTTCACACGGTCCGTGGCTGTGGGATAGACTCTATCTTTCACATGGTCCGTGGCTGTGGTATAGACTCTATCCTTCACACGGTCCGTGTCTGTGGGATAGACTTTATCTTTCACATTGTCCGTGCCTGTGGGATAGACTTTATCTTTCACACAGTCCGTGCCTGTGTGATAGACTCTATCTTTCACACGGTCCGTGGCTGTGGGATAGAGTTTATCTTTCACACGGTCCGTGCCTGTGGGATAGACTTTATCTTTCACATAGTCCGTGCCTGTGTGATAGACTTCATCTTTCACACTGTCCGTTGCTGTGGGGCAGAATTTATCTTTCACACGGTCCGTGTCTGTGGGATAGACTTTATGTTTCACACGGCCCGTGCCTGTGGGGTAGACTTTATCTTTCACATGGTCCGGGGTGTTTGATAGACTTTATCTTTCACATGGTCCGTGTCTGTGGGGAAGACTTTATCTGACTCACGGTCCGTGGCTGTTGGGTTGACTTTATCTTTCACACGGTCCGTGGCTTGGGATAGACTTTATCTTTCTCATGGTCCATGCCTGTGGGATAGACTTTATCTTTCACACGGTCCATGGCTGTGGGGTAGACTTTATCTTTCACACGGTCCGTGACTGTGGGGTAAACTTTAATTTTCACACGGTCCGTGGCTGTTTGATAGACTTTATCCTTCACACGGTCCGTGTCTTTGGAGTAGACTTTATCTGACTCACGGACCGTGGCAGTGGGGTTGACTTTATCTATCACACTGTCCGTGGCTGTGGGATAGACGCTATCTTTCACATGGTCAGTGGCTGTGGGAATAGACTGTATTTTTCACAAAGTCCCTGGCTGTGGGGTAGACTTTATCTATCACACGGTCCGTGGCTGCGGTGTAGACTTTATCTTTCACACGGTCCGTGGCTGTGCGATAGACTGTATCGTTCACACGGTCCGTGCCTGTGGGATAGACTGTATCCTTCACACGGTCCGTTGGCATCAACGCAGGGCAGGACTTTATCTTCACACGGTCCATGCCTGTGGGGTAGACATTATCTTTCACACGGTCCGTGGACGTGGGGTAGACTTTATCTTTCACACGGTCCGTGGCTGTGGAGTAGACTTTATCTTTCACACGGCCCGTGACTGTGGCGTAGAGTTTATCTTTCACACGGCCTGTGGCTGTGGAGTAGACTTTATGTTTCACATGAAGCGTGGCTCTGGTATAGACTTTATCTTTCACACGGTAAGTGTCTGTGTGATAGACTTTTTCACACGGTCCATGCCTGTGGGATAGACTTTATCTTTCACATGGTCTGTGGCTGTGGGATAGACTTTTTGACACGGTCTGTGCCTGTGGGATAGACTTTATCTTTCACACGGTCCGTGGCTGTTGGATAGACTTTATCTTTCACAAGGTCCGTGCCTGTGGGATAGACTTTATCTTTCACACGGTCCGTGGCTGTAGGAATAGATTCTATCTTTCACACGGTCCGTGGCTGTGGGATAGACTTTATCTTTCACACGTTCCGTGGCTGTGGGGTAGACTTTATCTCTCATACGGCCCGTGGCCGTGGGGTAGAGTTTATGTTTCACACGGCCCGTAGCTGTGGATTAGACTTTATCTTTCACACGGTCCGTGGCTGTGGGGTAGACTTTATCTTTCATACGGTCCGTGCCTGTGGGAAAGACTCTATCTTTCACACGGTCTGTGGCTGTGGGATAGACTTTATCTTTCACAAGGTCCGTGCCTGTGAGATAGACTTTATTTTTCACACGGTCGGTGGCTGTGGTATAGACTTTATTTTTCACACGGTCCGTGGCTGTGGGGTAGACTTTATCTTTCACACGGTCCGTGCCTGTGGGATAGACTTTATCTTTCACACGGGCCGTGGCTGTGGGATAGACTCTATCTTTCACATGGTCCTTTCCTGTGGGATAGACTCTATCTTTCACACGGTTCATGGCTGTTGGAATAGACTTTATCTTTCACACGGTCCGTGGCTGTGGGATAGACTTTATTTTTCACACGGACGTGGCTGTGGGGTAGACTTTATCTTTCACACGGCCCGTGGCTGTGTGGTAGACTTTATGTTTCACATGGCCCGTGGCTGTGGGGTAGACTTTATCTTTCACACGGACCGTGGCTGTGGGGTAGACTTTATCTTTCACATGGCCCATGGCTGTGGGGTAGACTTTATCTTTCACACGGTCCGTGCCTGTGGGAAAGACTCTATCTTTCACACGGTCTGTGGCTGTGGGATAGACTTTTTCTTTCACATGGTCCGTGGCTGTGGGAATAGACTCTATCTTTCACACGGTCCATGGCTGTGGGATAGACTTTATCTTTCACACGGTCCGTGGCTGTGTGGTAAACTTTATCTTTATATATTCCGTGGCTGTGGGAGTAGACTTTATCTTTCACACGGTCCGTGGCTGTGGGAATAGACTTTATGTTTCACAAGGTCGGTGGCTCTGCGAATAGACTTTATCTTTCACATGGTCCGTGACTGTGGGGTAGACTTTATCTTTCACACGGTCCGTGCCTGTGGGATAGACTTTATCTTTAACCGGTCCGTGTCTGTCGGTAGACTTCATCTTTCACATGGTCCGTGCCTGTGGGATAGACTTTATCTTTCACACGGTCCGTGGCTGTGGGAATACACTGTATATTTCACACGGTCCGTGCCTGTGGGATAGAGTTTATCTTTCACACGGTCCCTGGCTGTGGGGTAGACTTTATCTTTCACACGGTCCATGGCTGTGGGAGTAGACTTTATGTTTCACACAGTCCGTTGCTGTGGGAATAGCCTGTATCTTTCACATGGTCCGTGCCTGTGGGGTACACTTTATCTTTCACACGGTCCGTGGCTGTCGGATAGACTTTATCTTTCACACGCTCCGTGGCTCTGGGATAGACTTTATCTATCACACGGTCCGTGGCTGTGGGATAGACTTTGTCTTTCACACGTCCGTGGCTTTGGGGTAGACTTTGTCTTTCACATGGTCCATGCCTGTGAGATAGACTTTTTCACACGGTTGGTGGCTGTGGCATAGACTTTATCTTTCACACGGTCCGTGCCTGTGGGATAGACTTTATCTTTCACACGACCCGTGGCCGTGGGGTAGAGTTTATGTTTCACACGGCCCGTAGCTGTGGATTAGACTTTATCTTTCACACGGTCCGTGGCTGTGGGGTAGACTTTATCTTTCACACGGTCCGTGCCTGCGGGAAAGACTCTATCTTTCACACGGTCTGTGGCTGTGGGATAGACTTTTTCTTTCACATGGTCCGTGGCTGTGGGAATAGACTCTATTTTTCACACGGTCCATGGCTGTGGGTTAGACTTTATCTTTCACACGGTCCGTGCTTGTGGGATAGACTTTGTCTTTCAAACGGTCCGTTTCTTTCGGGTAGACTTTATGTTTCACACGGTCCGTGGCTGTGGATAGACTTTATCTTTCACACGGTCCGTGGCTTTCGGGTAGACTTTATCTTTCACACGGTCCGTGGCTGTGGGTAGACTTTATCTTTCACACGGTCCGTGGCTGTGGTGTAGACTTTATCTTTCAAACGGCCCGTGGCTGTGCGGTAGACTTTATCTTTCACACGGCCCGTGGATGTGGGGTAGACTTTATCTTTCACACGGTCCGTGGCTGTGGGGTAGACTTTATCTTTCACATGGTCCGTAGCTGTGGGGTAGACTTTATCTTGCACACGGTCCGTGGCTGTGGGAATAGACTTTATCTTGCACACGGTCCGTGGCTGTGGGAATAGACTTTATGTTTCACATGGTCCGTGACTGTGGGAATAGATTTTATCTTTCACATAGTCCGTGCATTTGGGATAGACTCTATATTTCACACGGTCCGTAGCTGTGGGATAGACTCTATCTTTCACATGGTCCGTGGCTGTGGTATAGACTTTATCCTTCACACGGTCCGTGTCTGTGGGATAGACTTTATCTTTCACATTGTCCGTGCCTGTGGGATAGACTTTATTTTTCACACAGTCCGTGCCTGTGTGATAGACTCTATCTTTCACACGGTCCGTGGCTGTGGGATAGAGTTTATCTTTCACACGGTCCGTGCCTGTGGGATAGACTTTATCTTTCACATAGTCCGTGCCTGTGTGATTGACTTCATCTTTCACACTGTCCGTTGCTGTGGGGCCGAATTTATCTTTCACACGGTCCGTGTCTGTGGGATAGACTTTATGTTTCACACGGCCCGTGCCTGTGGGGTACACTTTATCTTTCACATGGTCCGTGTCTGTGGGGAAGACTTTATCTGACTCACGGTCCGTGGCTGTTGGGTTGACTTTATCTTTCACACGGTCCGTGGCTGTGGGATAGACTTTATCTTTCTCATGGTCCGTGCCTGTGGGATAGACTTTATCTTTCACACGGTCCTTGGCTGTGGGGTAGACTTTATCTTTCACACGGTCCGTGACTGTGGGGTAAACTTTAATTTTCACACGGTCCGTGGCTGTTTGATAGACTTTATCCTTCACACGGTCCGTGTCTTTGGAGTAGACTTTATCTGACTCACGGACCGTGGCAGTGGGGTTGACTTTGTCTATCACACTGTCCGTGGCTGTGGGATAGACGCTATCTTTCACATGGTCAGTGGCTGTGGGAATAGACTGTATTTTTCACAAAGTCCCTGGCTGTGGGGTAGACTTTATCTATCACACGGTCCGTGGCTGCGGTGTAGACTTTATCTTTCACACGGTCCGTGGCTGTGCGATAGACTGTATCGTTCACACGGTCCGTGCCTGTGGGATAGACTGTATCTTTCACACGGTCCGTGGCTGTGGGATAGACTTTATCTTTCACATGGTCTGTGCCTGTGGGATAGACTTTATCTTTCACACGGTCCGTGCCTGTGGGATAGACTTTATCTTTCACGCGATCCGTGCCTGTGGGATAGACTTTATCATTCACACGGTCCGTGGCAGTGGGATAGACTTTTTCACAAGTCCGTGGCTGTGGGATAGACTTTATCTTTCACACGGTCCATGCCTGTGGGATACACTTTATCTTTCACACGGACCGTGGCTGTGGGATAGACTTTCTCACACGGTCCGTGCCTGTGGGTTAGACTTTATCTTTCACACGGTCCGTGCCTGTGGGGCACACTTTATCTTTCACACGGTCCTGGCTGTGGGATAGACTTTATCTTTCACACGGTCCGTGGCTGTGGGAGAGACTTTATCATTCACACGGTCCGTGCCTTTGGGATAGTCTTTATCTTTCACACGGTCCGTGGCTGTGGGGTAGACTTTATCTTTCACACGGTCCGTGGCTGTTGGGATAGAGTTTATCTTTCACACGGTCCGTGCCTGTGGGATAGACTTTATCTTTCACATAGTCCGTGCCTGTGTGATAGACTTCATCTTTCACACTGTCCGTGCTGTGGGGCAGAATTTATCTTTCACACGGTCCGTGTCTGTGGGATAGACTTTATGTTTCACACGGCCCGTGCCTGTGGGGTAGACTTTATCTTTCACATGGTCCGGGGTGTTTGATAGACTTTATCTTTCACATGGTCCATGTCTGTGGGGAAGACTTTATCTGACTCACGGTCCGTGGCTGTTTGGTTGACTTTATCTTTCACACGGTCCGTGGCTGTGGGATAGACTTTATCTTTCACACGGTCCATGGCTGTGGGGTAGACTTTATCTTGCACACGGTCCGTGGCTGTGGGAATAGACTTTATCTTGCACACGGTCCGTGGCTGTGGGAATAGACTTTATGTTTCACATGGTCCGTGACTGTGGGAATAGATTTTATCTTTCACATAGTCCGTGCATGTGGGATAGACTCTATGTTTCACACGGTCCGTGGCTGTGGGATAGACTCTATCTTTCACATGGTCCGTGGCTGTGGTATAGACTTTATCCTTCACACGGTCCGTGTCTGTGGGATAGACTTTATCTTTCACATTGTCCGTGCCTGTGGGATAGACTTTTTTTTCACACAGTCCGTGCCTGTGTGATAGACTCTATCTTTCACACGGTCCGTGGCTGTGGGATAGAGTTTATCTTTCACTCGATCCGTGCCTGTGGGATAGACTTTATCTTTCACATGGTCCGTGGTTGTGGGAATAGACTCTATCTTTCACACGATCCGTGGCTGTGGGGCAGACTTTATCTTTCACACGGTCCGTGGCTGTGGGGTAGACTTTATCTTTCACACGGTATGTGGGTGTGGAATAGATTTTATCTTTCACACGGTCCGTTGCTGTGGGATAGACTTTATCTTTCACACGGCCCGTGCCTGTGGGATAGACTTTTTCTTTCACACGGCCCGTGGCTGTGGGGTAGACTTTATCTTTCACATGGCCTTTGTCTGTGGGGTAGACTTTATCTTTCACACGGCCCGAGTCTGTGGGATAGACTTTTTCTTTCACACGGCCCGTGGCTGTGGGGTAGACTTTATCTTTCACACGGCCCGTGACTGTGGGATAGACTTTATCTTTCACACTGTCCGTGGCTGTGGGATAGACTATCTTTCACACGGCCCGTGGCTGTGGGTTAGACTTTATCTTTCACATGGTCCGTGGCTGTGGGGTAGACTTTATCTTTCACACGGTCCGTGCCTGTGGGAAAGACTCTATCATTCACTCGGTCCGTGCCTGTGGGATAGACTTTATCTTTCACACGGTCCGTGGCTGTGGGGTAGAGTTTATCTTTCACACGGCCCGTGGCTGTGAAGTGGACTTTACCTTTAACACCGTCCGTGGCTCTGCGGTAGACTTTATCTTTCACATGGTCCGTGGCTGTAGGGTAGACTTTATCTTTCACACGGTCCGTGGCTGTGGGGTAGACTTTATCTTTCACACGGTATGTGGGTGTGGAATAGATTTTATCTTTCACACGGTCCGTTGCTGTGGGATAGACTTTATCTTTCACACGGCCCGTGCCTGTGGGATAGACTTTTTCTTTCACACGGCCCGTGGCTGTGGGGTAGACTTTATCTTTCACATGGCCTTTGTCTGTGGGGTAGACTTTATCTTTCACACGGCCCGAGTCTGTGGGATAGACTTTTTCTTTCACACGGCCCGTGGCTGTGGGGTAGACTTTATCTTTCACACGGCCCGTGACTGTGGGATAGACTTTGTCTTTCACACTGTCCGTGGCCCTGTGGGATAGACTTTATCTTTCACACGGTCCCGTGGATGTGGGGAGAACTTGATCTTTCACACGAGTCCGTGGCGTGGGGTGACTTTATCTTTCACACGGCCGGTGGCTGTGGAGTAGAGTTTATTTTTTCACACGGCCCGTGGCTGTGGATTAGACTTTATCTTTCACATGGTCCGTGGCTGTGGGGTAGACTTTATCTTTCACACGGTCCGTGCCTGTGGGAAAGACTCTATCATTCACTCGGTCCGTGCCTGTGGGGTAGACTTTATCTTTCACACGGTCCGTGGCTGTGGGGTAGAGTTTATCTTTCACACGGCCCGTGGCTGTGAAGTGGACTTTACCTTTAACACCGTCCGTGGCTCTGCGGTAGACTTTATCTTTCACACGGTCCGTGGCTGTGGGAATAAACTTTATTTTTCACATGGTCCGTGGCTGTGGGAATACACTTTATGTTTCACACGGTCCGTGGCTGTGGGAATAGACTTTATCTTTCAACACGGTCCGTGCCTGTGGGATAGACTCATCTTTCACACGGTTCCGTGTCCTGTTGTGATAGACTCTATCTTCACACGGTCCGTGGCTGTGGGATAGACTTTATCTTTCACACGGTCCGTGCCTGTGGGATAGACTTTATCTTTCACATAGTCCGTGCCTGTGTGATTGACTTCATCTTTCACACTGTCCGTTGCTGTGGGGCCGAATTTATCTTTCACACGGTCCGTGTCTGTGGGATAGACTTTATGTTTCACACGGCCCGTGCCTGTGGGGTACACTTTATCTTTCACATGGTCCGTGTCTGTGGGGAAGACTTTATCTGACTCACGGTCCGTGGCTGTTGGGTTGACTTTATCTTTCACACGGTCCGTGGCTGTGGGATAGACTTTATCTTTCTCATGGTCCATGCCTGTGGGATAGACTTTATCTTTCACACGGTCCATGGCTGTGGGGTAGACTTTATCTTTCACACGGTCTGTGACTGTGGGGTAAACTTTAATTTTCACACGGTCCGTGGCTGTTTGATAGACTTTATCCTTCACACGGTCCGTGTCTTTGGAGTAGACTTTATCTGACTCACGGACCGTGGCAGTGGGGTTGACTTTATCTATCACACTGTCCGTGGCTGTGGGGGACCGTGTGAAAGATAAAGTCTACCCCACAGGCATGGACCATGAGAAAGATAAAGTCTATCCCAAGCCACGGACCGTGTGAAAGATAAAGTCAACCCAACAGCCACGGACCGTGAGTCAGATAAAGTCTTCCCCACAGACACGGACCATGTGAAAGATAAAGTGTACCCCACAGGCACGGGCCGTGTGAAACATAAAGTCTATCCCACAGACACGGACCGTGTGAAAGATAAATTCTGCCCCACAGCAACGGACAGTGTGAAAGATAAAGTCTATCCCACAGCCACAGACCGTGTGAAAGATAGAGTCTTTCCCACAGGCACGGACCATGTGAAAGATAGAGTCTATCCCACAGCCACGGACCGTGTGAAAGATAGAGTCTATCCACAGGCACGGACCGTGTGAAAGATAAAGTCTATTCCCACAGCCACGGACCGTGTGAAACATAAAGTGTATTCCCACAGCCACGGACCGTGTGAAAAATAAAGTTTATTCCCACAGCCACGGACCGTGTGAAAGATAAAGTCTACCCTACAGCCACGGACCATGTGAAAGATAAAGTCTACCGCAGAGCCACGGACGGTGTTAAAGGTAAAGTCCACTTCACAGCCACGGGCCGTGTGAAAGATAAACTCTACCCCACAGCCACGGACCGTGTGAAAGAAAAAGTCTATCCCACAGGCACGGACCGAGTGAATGATAGAGTCTTTCCCACAGGCACGGACCGTGTGAAAGATAAAGTCTACCCCACAGCCACGGACCATGTGAAAGATAAAGTCTAATCCACAGCCACGGGCCGTGTGAAAAAATAAACTCTACTCCACAGCCACGGGCCGTGTGAAAGATAAAGTCTACCCCACATCCACGGACCGTGTGAAAGATAATGTCTACCCCAGAGGCACGGACCGTGTGAAAGATAAAGTCTACCCTACAGCCACGGGCCGTGTGAAAGATAAAGTCTACCCCACAGCCACGGGCCGTGTGAAAGATAAAGTCTATCCCACAGCCACGGACTCTGTGAAAGATAAAGTCTATCCCAAAGGCACAGGCCGTGTGAAAGATAAAGTCTAACCCACAGCCACGGGCCGTGTGAAAGAAAAAGTCTATCCCACAGACACGGGCCGTGTGAAAGATAAAGTCTACCCCACAGACAAAGGCCATGTGAAAGATAAAGTCTACCCCACAGCCACGGGCCGTGTAAAAGAAAAAGTCTATCCCACTGGCACGGGCCGTGTGAAAGATAAAGTCTATCCCACAGGCAACGGACCCGTGTGAAAGATAAAAATCTAATTCCACACCCACATACCGTGTGAAAGATAAAGTCTACCCCACAGCCAGCGACCCGTGTGAAAGAATATAAAGTCTGCCCCACAGCCACGGATCGTGTGAAAGAGATAGAGTCCTATTTCCCACACCACGACCATGTGAAAAGATAAAGTTCTATCCCACAGCACGGAATCGAGTGAAAAGATAAACTCTATCCCACAGCCACGGACCGTGTGAAAGTAAGAGTCTATCACACGGCACGGACTGTGTGAAAAAAAAGTCTATCCCACAGGCACGGACAATGTGAAGATAAAGTCTATCCCCCAGACACGGACCGTGTGAAGGATAAAGTCTATACCACAGCCACGGACCATGTGAAAGATAAAGTCTACCCCACAGCCACGGACCGTGTGAAACATAGAGTCTATCCCACATGCACGGACTATGTGAAAGAAAAAATCTATTCCCACAGTCACGGACCATGTGAAACATAAAGTCTATTCCCACAGCCACGGACCGTGTGCAAGATAAAGTCTATTCCCACAGCCACGGACCGTGTGCAAGATAAAGTCTACCCCACAGCCATGGACCGTGTGCAAGATAAAGTCTACCCCACAGCCATGGACCGTGTGAAAGATAAAGTCTATCCCACAGCCACGGACTGTGTGAAAGATAAAGTCAACCAAACAGCCACGGACCGTGAGTCAGATAAAGTCTTCCCCACAGACACGGACCATGTGAAAGATAAAGTCTATCAAACACCCCGGACCATGTGAAAGGTAAAGTCTACCCCACAGGCACGGGCCGTGTGAAACATAAAGTCTATCCCACAGACACGGACCGTGTGAAAGATAAATTCTGCCCCACAGCAACGGACAGTGTGAAAGATGAAGTCTATCACACAGGCACGGACTATGTGAAAGATAAAGTCTATCCCACAGGCACGGACCGTGTGAAAGATAAACTCTATCCCACAGCCACGGACCGTGTGAAAGATAAAGTCTACCCCACAGCCATGGACCGTGTGAAAGATAAAGTCTATCCCACAGGCATGGACCATGAGAAAGATAAAGTCTATCCCACAGCCACGGACCGTGTGAAAGATAAAGTCATCCCAACAGCCACGGACCGTGAGTCAGATAAAGTCTACCCCACAGACACAGACCGTGTGAAAGATAGAGTCTACCAAACAGCCACGGACCGTGTGAAAGATAAAGTCTACCCCACAGCCACGGACCGTGTGAAAGATAAAGACTATCCCAAAGGCACGGACCGTGTGAATGATAAAGTCTCTCCCACAGCCACGGACCGTGTGAAAGATAAAGTCTATCCCACAGCCAGGACCGTGTGAAAGATAAAGTGTGCCCCACAGGCACGGACCGTGTGAAAGATAAAGTCTAACCCACAGGCACGGACCGTGTGAGAAAGTATATCCCACAGCCACGGTCCGTGTGAAAGATAAAGTGTATCCCACAGGCATGGACCGTGTGAAAGATAAAGTCTATCCCACAGCCACGGACTTGTGAAAAAGTCTATCCCACTGCCACGGACCGTGTGAATGATAAAGTCTATCCCACAGGCACGGATCGCGTGAAAGATAAAGTCTATCCCACAGGCACGGACCGTGTGAAAGATAAAGTCTATCCCACAGGCACAGACCATGTGAAAGATAAAGTCTATCCCACAGCCACGGACCGTGTGAAAGATACAGTCTATCCCACAGGCACGGACCGTGTGAACGATACAGTCTATCGCACAGCCACGGACCGTGTGAAAGATAAAGTCTACACCGCAGCCACGGACCGTGTGATAGATAAAGTCTACCCCACAGCCAGGGACTTTGTGAAAAATACAGTCTATTCCCACAGCCACTGACCATGTGAAAGATAGCGTCTATCCCACAGCCACGGACAGTGTGATAGATAAAGTCAACCCCACTGCCACGGTCCGTGAGTCAGATAAAGTCTACTCCAAAGACACGGACCGTGTGAAGGATAAAGTCTATCAAACAGCCACGGACCGTGTGAAAATTAAAGTTTACCCCACAGTCACGGACCGTGTGAAAGATAAAGTCTACCCCACAGCCAAGGACCGTGTGAAAGATAAAGTCTATCCCACAGGCACGGACCATGAGAAAGATAAAGTCTATCCCACAGCCACGGACCGTGTGAAAGATAAAGTCAACCCAACAGCCACGGACCGTGAGTCAGATAAAGTCTTCCCCACAGACACGGACCATGTGAAAGATAAAGTGTACCCCACAGGCACGGGCCGTGTGAAACATAAAGTCTATCCCACAGACACGGACCGTGTGAAAGATAAATTCGGCCCCACAGCAACGGACAGTGTGAAAGATGAAGTCAATCACACAGGCACGGACTATGTGAAAGATAAAGTCTATCCCACAGGCACGGACCGTGTGAAAGATAAACTCTATCCCACAGCCACGGACCGTGTGAAAGATAGAGTCTATCACACAGGCACGGACTGTGTGAAAAATAAAGTCTATCCCACAGGCACGGACAATGTGAAAGATAAAGTCTATCCCACAGACACGGACCGTGTGAAGGATAAAGTCTATACCACAGCCACGGACCATGTGAAAGATAGAGTCTATCCCACAGCTACGGACCGTGTGAAATATAGAGTCTATCCCAAATGCACGGACTATGTGAAAGATAAAATCTATTCCCACAGTCACGGACCATGTGAAACATAAAGTCTATTCCCACAGCCACGGACCGTGTGCAAGATAAAGTCTATTCCCACAGCCACGGACCGTGTGCAAGATAAAGTCTACCCCACAGCTACGGACCATGTGAAAGATAAAGTCTACCCCACAGCCACGGACCGTGTGAAAGATAAAGTCTACCCCACATCCACGGGCCGTGTGAAAGATAAAGTCTACCGCACAGCCACGGGCCGTTTGAAAGATAAAGTCTACACCACAGCCACGGACCGTGTGAAAGATAAAGTCTACCCACAGCCACGGACCGTGTGAAAGATAAAGTCTACCCGAAAGCCACGGACCGTGTGAAAGATAAAGTCTATCCACAGCCACGGACCGTGTGAAACATAAAGTCTACCCGAAAGAAACGGACCGTTTGAAAGACAAAGTCTATCCCACAAGCACGGACCGTGTGAAAGATAAAGTCTAACCCACAGCCATGGACCGTGTGAAAAATAGAGTCTATTCCCACAGCCACGGACCATGTGAAAGAAAAAGTCTATCCCACAGCCACAGACCGTGTGAAAGATAGAGTCTTTCCCGCAGGCACGGACCGTGTGAAAGATAAAGTCTACCCCACAGCCACGGACCGTGTGAAAGATAAAGTCTAATCCACAGCTACGGGCCGTGTGAAACATAAACTCTACCCCACGGCCACGGGTCGTGTGAAAGATAAAGTCTATCCCACAGGCACGGACCGTGTGAAAGATAAAGTCTATGCCACAGCCACCAACCGTGTGAAAAAGTCTATCTCACAGGCATGGACCATGTGAAAGACAAAGTCTACCCCAAAGCCACGGACGTGTGAAAGACAAAGTCTATCCCACAGCCACGGACCGTGTGAAAGATAAAGTCTATCCCAGAGCCACGGAGCGTGTGAAAGATAAAGTCTATCCGACAGCCACGGACCGTGTGAAAGATAAAGTGTACCCCACAGGCACGGACCATGTGAAAGATACAGGCTATTCCCACAGCCACGGACCGTGTGAAACATAAAGTCTACTCCCACAGCCATGGACCGTGTGAAAGATAAAGTCTACCCCACAGCCAGGGACCGTGTGAAAGATAAACTCTATCCCACAGGCACGGACCGTGTGAAATATACAGTGTATTCCCACAGCCACGGACCGTGTGAAAGATAAAGTCTATCCCACAGGCACGGACCATGTGAAAGATGAAGTCTACCGACAGACACGGACCGGTTAAAGATAAAGTCTATCCCACAGGCACGGACCGTGTGAAAGATAAAGTCTACCCCACAGTCACGGACCATGTGAAAGATAAAGTCTATTCGCAGAGCCACCGACCTTGTGAAACATAAAGTCTATTCCCACAGCCACGGACCGTGTGAAAGATAAAGTCTACTCCCACAGCCACGGAATATATAAAGATAAAGTTTACCACACAGCCACGGACCGTGTGAAAGATAAAGTCTATCCCACAGCCATGGACCGTGTGAAAGATAGAGTCTATTCCCACAGCCACGGACCATGTGAAAGAAAAAGTCTATCCCACAGCCACAGACCGTGTGAAAGATAGAGTCTTTCACACAGGCACGGACCGTGTGAAAGATAAAGTCTACCCCACAGCCATGGGCCATGTGAAAGATAAAGTCTACCCCACAGCCACGGTCCGTGTGAAAGATAAAGTCTACCCCACAGCCACGGAACGTGTGAAAGATAAAGTCTATCCAACAGGCACGGACCGTGTGAAAGATAGAATCTATTCCTACAGCCACGGACCGTGTGAAAGATAAAGTCTATTCCAACAGCCATGAACCGTGTGAAAGATAGAGTCTATCCCACAGGAAAGGACCATGTGAAAGATAGAGTCTATCCCACAGCCACGGCCCGTGTGAAAGATAAAGTCTATCCCACAGGCACGGACCGTGTGAAAGATAAAGTCTACCCCACAGCCACGGACCGTGTGAAAAATAAAGTCTATACCACAGCCACCGACCGTGTGAAAAATAAAGTCTATCTCACAGGCACGGACCTTGTGAAAGATAAAGTCTATCCCACAGCCACAGACCGTGTGAGAAGATTAGAGTTTTCCCACAGGCACGGACCGTTGAGATAAAGCTACCCCACAGCCACGGGACCGTGTGAAAGAATAAAGTCTAATCACAGCTCGGGCCGTGTGAAACATATACTCTACCCCTCGGCCACGGGCGCGTATGAAGAGAATAAGGTCTAATCCCCACAAGCCACGGAACGTGTGAAAGATAAAGTCTATCCAACAGGCACGTACCGTGTGAAAGATAGAATCTATTCCTACAGCCACGGACCGTGTGAAAGATAAAGTCTATCCCACAGGCACGGACCTTGTGAAAGATAAAGTCTATCCAACAGCCACGGACCGTGTGAAAGATAAAGTCTATCCCACAGGCACAGACCGTGTCAAAAAGTCTATCCCACAGCCACAGACCATGTGAAAGATAAAGTCTATCCCACAGGCATGGACCGTGTGAAAAAGTCTATCACACAGACACTTACCGTGTGAAAGATAAAGTCTATACCAGAGCCACGCTTCATGTGAAACATAAAGTCTACTCCACAGCCACAGGCCGTGTGAAAGATAAACTCTACGCCACAGTCACGGGCCGTGTGAAAGATAAAGTCTACTCCACAGCCACGGACCGTGTGAAAGATAAAGTCTACCCCACGTCCACGGACCGTGTGAAAGATAATGTCTACCCCACAGGCACGGACCGTGTGAAAGATAAAGTCTGCCCCACAGCCACGGGCCGTGTGAAAGATAAAGTCTACCCCACATCCACGGGCCGTGTGAAAGATGAAGTCTACCCCACAGCAACGGACCGTGTGAAAGATAAAGTCTACCCCACAGCCACGGACCGTGTGAAAGATAGAGTCTATCCCACAGCCACGGACCGTGTGAAAGATAGAGTATGTTCCCACATCTAACGACCGTGTGAAAGATAAAGTCTATCCCACAGCCACGGATAATGTGAAAGGTAAAGTCTATCCCACAGGCACGGACCGTGTGAAAGATAAAGTCTATCCCACAAGGACGGACCGTGTGAAAGATAAAGTCTATTCCACAGCCACGGAACGTGTGAAAAAGTCTATCCCACAGCCACGGACCATGTGAAAGATAAAGTCTATTTGCACAACCACGGACCGTGTGAAAGATAAATTCTACTCCCACAGCCACCTACCGTGTGAAAGATAAAGTCTACCACAAAGACACGGACCGTGTGAAAGATAAAGTCTATCCCACAGCCACGGAGCTTGTGAAAGATAAAGTCTACCCCACAGCCACGGACCTTGTGAAAGATAGACGCTATCCCACAGCCACCGACCGTGTGAAAGATAGAGGCTATCCCACAGCCACGGACCATGTGAAAGATAGAGTCTATCCCACAGGCATGAAATGTGTGAAAGATAAAGTCTATTCCCACAGCCACGGACCGTGTGAAAGATAGAGGCTATCCCAGAGGTATGGACCGAGTGAAAGATAAAGACTACCCCACAGCCACGGGCCATGTGAAAGATAAAGTCTACCCCACAGCCACGGACCGGGTGAAAGATAAAGTCTATCTCGCAGCCCCGGACCGTGTGAAAGATAAAGTCTACCCTACAGCCACGGACCATGTGAAAGATAAAGTCTACCGCAGAGCCACGGACGGTGTTAAAGGTAAAGTCCACTTCACAGCCACGGGCCGTGTGAAAGATAAACTCTACCCCACAGCCACGGACCGTGTGAAAGATAAAGTCTATCCCACAGGCACGGACCGAGTGAAAGATAGAGTCTTTCCCACAGGCACGGACCGTGTGAAAGATAAAGTCTATCCCACAGCAACGGACCATGTGAAAGATAAAGTCTAATCCACAGCCACGGGCCGTGTGAAAAATAAACTCTACTCCACAGCCACGGGCCGTGTGAAAGATAAAGTCTACCCCACACCCACCGACCGTGTGAAAGATAAAGTCTACCCCACATCCACGGACCGTGTGAAAGATAATGTCTACCCCAGAGGCACGGACCGTGTGAAAGATAAAGTCTACCCTACAGCCACGGGCCGTGTGAAAGATAAAGTCTACCCCACAGCCACGGGCCGTGTGAAAGATAAAGTCTATCCCACAGCCACGGACAGTGTGAAAGATAAAGTCTATCCCACAGTCACGGGCCGTGTGAAAGATAAAGTCTACCCCACAGCCACGGGCCGTGTGAAAGAAAAAGTCTATCCCACAGACTCGGGCCGTGTGAAAGATAAAGTCTACCCCACAGACAAAGGCCATGTGAAAGATAAAGTCTACCCCACAGCCACGGGCCGTGTGAAAGAAAAAGTCTATCCCACAGGCACGGGCCGTGTGAAAGATAAAGTCTATCCCACAGCAACGGACCGTGTGAAAGATAAAATCTATTCCACACCCACATACCGTGTGAAAGATAAAGTCTACCCCACAGCCACGGACCGTGTGAAAGATAAAGTCTGCCCCACAGCCACGGATCGTGTGAAAGATAGAGTCTATTCCCACAACCACGGACCATGTGAAAGATAAAGTCTATCCCACAGGCACGGATCGAGTGAAAGATAAACTCTATCCCACAGCCACGGACCGTGTGAAAGATAGAGTCTATCACACAGGCACGGACTGTGTGAAAAAAAAGTCTATCCCACAGGCACGGACAATGTGAAAGATAAAGTCTATCCCACAGACACGGACCGTGTGAAGGATAAAGTCTATACCACAGCCACGGACCATGTGAAAGATAGAGTCTATCCCACAGCCACGGACCGTGTGAAACATAGAGTCTATCCCACATGCACGGACTATGTGAAAGAAAAAATCTATTCCCACAGTCACGGACCATGTGAAACATAAAGTCTATTCCCACAGCCACGGACCGTGTGCAAGATAAAGTCTATTCCCACAGCCACGGACCGTGTGCAAGATAAAGTCTACCCCACAGCCATGGACCGTGTGCAAGATAAAGTCTACCCCACAGCCATGGACCGTGTGAAAGATAAAGTCTATCCCACAGCCACGGACTGTGTGAAAGATAAAGTCAACCAAACAGCCACGGACCGTGAGTCAGATAAAGTCTTCCCCACAGACACGGACCATGTGAAAGATAAAGTCTATCAAACACCCCGGACCATGTGAACGGTAAAGTCTACCCCACAGGCACGGGCCGTGTGAAACATAAAGTCTATCCCACAGACACGGACCGTGTGAAAGATAAATTCTGCCCCACAGCAACGGACAGTGTGAAAGATGAAGTCTATCACACAGGCACGGACTATGTGAAAGATAAAGTCTATCCCACAGGCACGGACCGTGTGAAAGATAAACTCTATCCCACAGCCACGGACCGTGTTAAAGATAAAGTCTACCCCACAGCCATGGACCGTGTGAAAGATAAAGTCTATCCCACAGGCATGGACCATGAGAAAGATAAAGTCTATCCCACAGCCACGGACCGTGTGAAAGATAAAGTCATCCCAACAGCCACGGACCGTGAGTCAGATAAAGTCTACCCCACAGACACAGACCGTGTGAAAGATAGAGTCTATCAAACAGCCACGGACCGTGTGAAAGATAAAGTCTACCCCACAGCCACGGACCGTGTGAAAGATAAAGACTATCCCAAAGGCACGGACCGTGTGAATGATAAAGTCTATCCCACAGCCACGGACCGTGTGAAAGATAAAGTCTATCCCACAGCCAGGACCGTGTGAAAGATAAAGTGTGCCCCACAGGCACGGACCGTGTGAAAGATAAAGTCTAACCCACAGGCACGGACCGTGTGAGAAAGTCTATCCCACAGCCACGGTCCGTGTGAAAGATAAAGTGTATCCCACAGGCATGGACCGTGTGAAAGATAAAGTCTATCCCACAGCCGCGGACTTGTGAAAAAGTCTATCCCACTGCCACGGACCGTGTGAATGATAAAGTCTATCCCACAGCCACGGATCGCGTGAAAGATAAAGTCTATCCCACAGGCACGGACCGTGTGAAAGATAAAGTCTATCCCACAGGCACAGACCATGTGAAAGATAAAGTCTATCCCACAGCCACGGACCGTGTGAAAGATACAGTCTATCCCACAGGCACGGACCGTGTGAACGATACAGTCTATCGCACAGCCACGGACCGTGTGAAAGATAAAGTCTACACCGCAGCCAGGGACCGTGTGATAGATAAAGTCTACCCCACAGCCAGGGACTTTGTGAAAAATACAGTCTATTCCCACAGCCACTGACCATGTGAAAGATAGCGTCTATCCCACAGCCACGGACAGTGTGATAGACAAAGTCAACCCCACTGCCACGGTCCGTGAGTCAGATAAAGTCTACTCCAAAGACACGGACCGTGTGAAGGATAAAGTCTATCAAACAGCCACGGACCGTGTGAAAATTAAAGTTTACCCCACAGTCACGGACCGTGTGAAAGATAAAGTCTACCCCACAGCCATGGACCGTGTGAAAGATAAAGTCTATCCCACAGGCATGGACCATGAGAAAGATAAAGTCTATCCCACAGCCACGGACCGTGTGAAAGATAAAGTCAACCCAACAGCCACGGACCGTGAGACAGATAAAGTCTTCCCCACAGACACGGACCATGTGAAAGATAAAGTGTACCCCACAGGCACGGGCCGTGTGAAACATAAAGTCTATCCCACAGACACGGACCGTGTGAAAGATAAATTCTGCCCCACAGCAACGGACAGTGTGAAAGATGAAGTCAATCACACAGGCACGGACTATGTGAAAGATAAAGTCTATCCCACAGGCACGGACCGTGTGAAAGATAAACTCTATCCCACAGCCACGGACCGTGTGAAAGATAGAGTCTATCACACAGGCACGGACTGTGTGAAAAATAAAGTCTATCCCACAGGCACGGACAATGTGAAAGATAAAGTCTATCCCACAGACACGGACCGTGTGAAGGATAAAGTCTATACCACAGCCACGGACCATGTGAAAGATAGAGTCTATCCCACAGCTACGGACCGTGTGAAATATAGAGTCTATCCCAAATGCACGGACTATGTGAAAGATAAAATCTATTCCCACAGTCACGGACCATGTGAAACATAAAGTCTATTCCCACAGCCACGGACCGTGTGCAAGATAAAGTCTATTCCCACAGCCACGGACCGTGTGCAAGATAAAGTCTACCCCACAGCCACGGACCATGTGAAAGATATAGTCTACCCCACAGCCACGGACCTTGTGAAAGATAAAGTGTACCCCACATCCACGGGCCGTGTGAAAGATAAAGTCTACCGCACAGCCACGGGCCGTGTGAAAGACAAAGACTACACCACAGCCACGGACCGTGTGAAAGATAAAGTCTACCCACAGCCACGGACCGTGTGAAAGATACAGTCTACCCGAAAGCCACGGACCGTGTGAAAGATAAAGTCTATCCACAGCCACGGACCGTGTGAAACATAATGTCTACCCGAAAGAAACGGACCGTTTGAAAGACAAAGTCTATCCCACAAGCACGGACCGTGTGAAAGATAAAGTCTATCCCACAGCCATGGACCGTGTGAAAAATAGAGTCTATTCCCACAGCCACGGACCATGTGAAAGAAAAAGTCTATCCCACAGCCACAGGCCGTGTGAAAGATAGAGTCTTTCCCGCAGGCACGGACCGTGTGAAAGATAAAGTCTACCCCACAGCCACGGACCGTGTGAAAGATAAAGTCTAATCCATAGCTACGGGCCGTGTGAAACATAAACTCTACCCCACGGCCACGGGCCGTGTGAGAGATAAAGTCTATCCCCACAGGCACGGACCGTGTGAAAGATAAAGTTTGCCACAGTCCACCAACCGTAGTGAAAAAATCTATCTCACGGCATGGGACCATGTGGAAAGACCAAGTCTATCCCACCAGCCACGGACCGGGTGAAAGATAAAGTCTATCCCAGAGCCACGGAGCGTGTGAAGATAAAATCTATCCACAGCCCACGGACCGTGTGAAAGATAAAACTCTACCACAGGCACGGACCGTGTGAAAAGATACAGGCTATTCCCAAGCCACGGACGGTGTGAAACCTTAAGTCACTCCACAGCCATGGACCGTGTGAAAAGATAAAGTCTAACCCACAGCCAGGGACCTCGTGTGAAAGATAACTCTATCCTAGGCACGGACCGTGGGAAATATACAGTGTATTCCCACAGCCACGGACCGTGTGAAAGATAAAGTCTATCCCACAGGCACGGACCATGTGAAAGATGAAGTCTACCGACAGACACGGACCGGTTAAAGATAAAGTCTATCCCACAGGCACGGACCGTGTGAAAGATAAAGTCTACCCCACAGTCACGGACCATGTGAAAGATAAAGTCTATTCGCAGAGCCACCGACCTTGTGAAACATAAAGTCTATTCCCACAGCCACGGACCGTGTGAAAGATAAAGTCTACTCCCACAGCCACGGCATATATAAAGATAAAGTTTACCACACAGCCACGGACCGTGTGAAAGATAAAGTCTATCCCACAGCCATGGACCGTGTGAAAGATAGAGTCTATTCCCACAGCCACGGACCATGTGAAAGAAAAAGTCTATCCCACAGCCACAGACCGTGTGAAAGATAGAGTCTTTCACACAGGCACGGACCGTGTGAAAGATAAAGTCTACCCCACAGCCATGGGCCATGTGAAAGATAAAGTCTACCCCACAGCCACGGTCCGTGTGAAAGATAAAGTCTACCCCACATCCACGGGCCATGTGAAACATAAAGTCTACCACACAGCCACGGGCCGTGTGAAAGATAAAGTCTACCCCACAGCCACGTCCGTGTGAAAAATAAAGTCTATCCCACAGCCACGGACCGTGTGAAAGATAAAGTCTATTCCAACAGCCATGAACCGTGTGAAAGATAGAGTCTATCCCACAGGAAAGGACCATGTGAAAGATAGAGTCTATCCCACAGCCACGGCCCGTGTGAAAGATAAAGTCTATCCCACAGGCACGGACCGTGTGAAAGATAAAGTCTACCCCACAGCCACGGACCGTGTGAAAAATAAAGTCTATACCACAGCCACCGACCGTGTGAAAAATAAAGTCTATCTCACAGGCACGGACCTTGTGAAAGATAAAGTCTATCCCACAGCCACAGACCGTGTGAAAGATAGAGTCTTTCCCACAGGCACGGACCGTATGAAAGATAAAGTCTACCCCACAGCCACGGACCGTGTGAAAGATAAAGTCTAATCCACAGCTACGGGCCGTGTGAAACATAAACTCTACCCCTCGGCCACGGGCCGTATGAGAGATAAAGTCTACCCCACAGCCACGGAACGTGTGAAAGATAAAGTCTATCCAACAGGCACGGACCGTGTGAAAGATAGAATCTATTCCTACAGCCACGGACCGTGTGAAAGATAAAGTCTATCCCACAGGCACGGACCTTGTGAAAGATAAAGTCTATCCAACAGCCACGGACCGTGTGAAAGATAAAGTCTATCCCACAGGCACGGACCGTGTCAAAGAGTCTATCCCACAGCCACGGACCATGTGAAAGATAAAGTCTATCCCACAGGCATGGACCGTGTGAAAAAGTCTATCACACAGCCACTTACCGTGTGAAAGATAAAGTCTATACCAGAGCCACGGACCATGTGAAAGATAAAGTCTACTCACAGCCACAAGGCCGTGTGAAAGATAAACTCTACCGCCACAGTCACGGGCCGTGTGAAGATAAAGTCTACTCCACAGCACGGACCGTGTGAAAGATAAAGTCTACCCACGTCCACGGCCGCTGTGAAAGATAATGTCTCCCACAGGGCACGGACCGGTGTGAAAGAATAAAGTCTGCCCCACAGCCAACGGGCCGTGTGAAAGATAAAGTCTACCCACATCCAGGGCCGTGGTGAAAGATGAAGTCTACCCAAAAGCCACGGACCGTGTGAAAGATAAACTCTACCCCACAGCCACTGACCGTGTGAAAGATAGAGTCTATCCCACAGCCACGGACCGTGTGAAAGATAGAGTTGGTATCCACATCTAACGACCGTGTGAAAGATAAAGTCTATCCCACAGCCACGGATCATGTGAAAGGTAAAGTCTATCCCACAGGCACGGACCGTGTGAAAGATAAAGTCTATCCCACAAGGACGGACCGTGTGAAAGATAAAGTCTATTCCACAGCCACGGAACGTGTGAAAAAGTCTATCCCACAGCCACGGACCATGTGAAAGATAAAGTCTATTCCCACAGCCACGGATCGTGTGAAAGATAAAGTCTACCCCACAGCCACGGACCGTGTGAAAGATAAACTCTATTCCCAGAGCCACGGACCATGTGAAAGATAAAGTCTATCCCACAAGCACGGAGCTTGTGAAAGATAAAGTCTACCCCACAGCCACGGACCGTGTGAAAGATAAAGCCTATTCCCACAGCCACGGACCGTGTGAAAGATAGAGGCTATTCCACAGCCACGGACCATGTGAAAGATAAAGTCTCCCCCACAGCCACGGACCGTGTGAAAGATAGAGTCTATCCCACAGCCACG